>NW_006263555.1:265842-269154 GCF_000469605.1 Apis dorsata | reverse complement strand
CGCGTGTCATTTGCATGAGTGCAGTCCACTTCTTTTTTTTTTTTTTTCGACGAAACGAAAGGCAATTCACCGTGAGTCAGAGCTATTCAACGTTCAGGTAAAAAAGACCCCCTGGCGGCGATAACTATAATTTAAAGTTCGCGTCGCGAAAAGAGGATCACAAGAGGGCGGGAGTTGAATATAGTGGCTCGGTAATTCTGTGTATAAGAACGACGACGGTGATCCACCACGGAGGCATTGGCATTAAAGGAAGGGGAAGGGAAAAAAAAGTTCGTTTATTTCTATGGAGAAACACCTAGTAAAATTTTTCTGGAGGAAAAAAAATAGTCACCGTGTTCACTTTTCTTCAAATTATCGTGAATTATTCATAAAGAACGATCGATTATAATACCTTCGGGATTTCGATCCTCTGCTCTCCAAAAATTTAATTGAATTTCGTTTTACGATATTTTAAAGCGAATTTTTTTTTGGAATATTTGAATAGCTGTGGAATTATTTGAATGAAAGATCGAAAGATCATTATGAATTCATATTTTACTATGTATAAATGTAATCGTAATTAAAACCACGAAAGTAAATGTGTAATTACATTTCTACTTCGAAAAATTGCGATATTAATTTTGGTCAAAAACATTTTCATATTTTCGATAAAAATTAAAATCCATTATTTTAACAAATTTCATTGTCTAATGTTAAAGAGAGTGAAAAGGAATGAGATATAAATCCAAAACATTTTAGATTAAACGAATTTAAACTGAAATTAAATCTATTCTAAAAAATTATTCTCCATATTTCTTAATTGTTCTTTTATAGTATATAATAAAAAAAATATATATTGATTTTGAAAAATTAGAAATTCATTTTTTTTGTAATTTTGCAAAAATAGAAAATAGAATCTATATTTATTCCGTTTAAATATTTATTGCAATTTTTATAAAATTTCGATGACTCGATCACTCGATGACAATAATAATTAAAGAATTGATTAATAATTGTGAAATATTTGTAATAAATGCAAAATGTACAAATAATCATAACGATGATTTAATTTACGTTTGGGGAAAGCTTAATCCATTCATTTATTTTTATTCCGTTCAGATAATTAATGCAACTTTTATAAAATTTCAATAGCTCGATCGCATTCGATGACAATAATAATTAAAGATTATAAAATATCTATGATCTATGGTTTATGTAAAATGCACGTGTACAAATAATCACAACGACGATTTAATTAATAGGAAAATGAGAAATTTGCAAGCTTTGGACGAGTTTAACCTAATTAACAGATAAATCGCTTGTTTTAAATTAATAAACTTTTGCTTTTCGCTGCATACCGTAAGTAATGTAATTCGGATGAGCATGCCATTCAAATAATCAAATTACTTACTTTGTTACGAATGAAATAATCGAATCTTTTTGTTTCTCTGACACAATCAAATAATTCGAATATCAATAATCACGCTAATTAAAAAAAAAAAACTTATCATTAAATGACGAATATTCGTAATTAATATGCCCCTAAAGGAATAATATAACGTGAAATTTAAAAAAAAAATAATTTATCGTTAATCAATATTTTTCTTTCAAATGAATATCTGTCGCATTCATTATGTAATTAACACTAAGTTTACATTTCTCACCGCAATATTATTTATTGATTTCTGATCCAATTAACGAGGCAAATAAAGAGTGTTCCAAAAATGTTGGAACATCCGTAAACTGGAAATTCTTGAGATAATTTCGAACAACATTTTTCTTTACAAAAACTTTCGTTACGAGTTATTAACAAAAAAATACCGAGCAATCACAGAGCAAGTTGGCACAAGTCCAAGCAACACACGAAGCAATACACGATCGAAGATGTATTGAATATTATATTTTTGATACAATTTGATATATATTTCATATCGATAAAATATTTGTATTCATATATTATGATCAGCCAGTGTTTTTTGCAAAGGAAAATATTATTTGAATCTTCAATTTACGGATGTTTCAACATTTTTGGGACACCTTATATATATACATCCAAATTTATTTTCTTTCTTTTATTTAACGCTTATAGAGGTATATAAGAAATATCAGTAAACTTAGTTAGTTAATATAAAAATTTTGGAATTTTCATACTTCCAAACATTGTAATTTTAAATACGAATTAACGTTTTTCGATGGATGGCTACAATTCCCTTTTTATCCTCTTTTACATCCACTAGCTTTTCAAAGGATGTGGACGCTTCTGGCAAAAACATCTCTTCAATTAAGTGATGTAATTAACCGACGGATAAAGAAGAGAAGGGACAAAGAACATGGAAATGTTTATGTTTACATTTCTCCTTTAAAATTTAGACTTTAAACGAATTAGTTTGATTCTTATCTTGTGAGAAAATTGCTCAAATGTTTCACCTTTTTTTACAGTTTTTCGCGGAAGGTCAAGAAGGACAAACATAATCCCGTCCATTCCGTATGTGGCCAGAGACACCTGCATTGTCATTGTCAAGTGGTGGATCGCATCCTGGACTAACCCTGGAAAACATTATCAAGAGTTTTTACTATTTTAATCTCTAAAAAGAAACCGTCTTAAAATTCTCGTACGAATTTTTAAGAATCCATCGTTTCACATGGACGAATAATAAAGATTATTTTTCGAAGAATAAATTTCGAAAGAAGAAACATTTTCAACATTGAGAAAACAATGATGAACACGAAGGGAACACAATAAATAGATATCTTGATAAAAGTACAAGCGAAATAGAAGGATATGTCCTGTGAGAAGGCATCGAGACGTCTCAAGTTCTTGCTCGGCAAGGCAAGGAGATTTGGTTTGAGCACAGACGAGATTGTCGACTTGCCAGCGGCCAAAAGATTACTGTCCACCTGTGTTACTCCCTTCTCCACCGTATGGACGATCTTGGCCATGCTTGCCTTAATTCTCGGTGGTGGCGCTGTCCTAATCTTCTTCTGCGCTCCCTGCGCCGCCAAGAGCAGAACGTGATCGTCCATAGTCTGCACAAGGTAATCGTTTTTTTTTTTTTTTTTTTTTTATAATTATCACAAACTTCGTATAACAATCGCATCTGTTGATTCTGACAAATTTTCATTATTCTTAATTGACAACAACGCTTAATTGTTCGATATGAATTATCTCGATGTATTATTTCGATCGAAACAAGGAAAGAAAAGAAAAAAATAATAGAGAAAATAGATTATCCAATATGATAAATAAGATAATATTGGAATTAATTAGGGAAAGTTAATATTGATATGGAAAGAGATACAAGAAACGTGTATTGTATATATACACGTCCGTTT
>NW_006263555.1:257650-265668 GCF_000469605.1 Apis dorsata | reverse complement strand
GAGAGAGAGAGAGAGAAAAAGAGAAAAAAAAATATTAATTATTCGTGATAAAGGCGGATCGATGTGCCCATACCCGTTCTCGCTGTATTAACCGATCATGCCGCACGTTACTCGTTGCAAATTAATAATTTAAAACCGCGAAATTTATTTATTATGGTCGATCGGTATCTCGTCGCGCAACAAGCTACCAAGCATAATTATTTTCATGGTTGATTAAATTTACGTGATACAATAATAATAATAATCGGCTGTGGAAACCGATTAAAGTAGACGTTTTGATTTACATCGTGGAAAACAGTAAACTTAGACCGTCTGTTTACTAATCATGCACCACGAAATCCAATATTAAATTATTTCATCGTCGTACAACCTTGATTCCTCGCCCGTTATAACTTCATTTCTGTTCGAGAAACAAAGAAATAAGTACTAATATTTTTCATAAAAAATGTTTTCCACGCGAATATTTATCTAAATAATTTTCCAAAAAAATTTCCTTTCTTCTCCACCTCGTACAACTCGTTACTCTCGAAATTCTATCGTAATATCCCACTTGACGAGTCGATACACGCTTTCGATCTTGTATATAAATAGATACACAGTGGAATTTTCGCGTTTTGAACCGATGCCTCGGGATTTACATGGCCAACATAAATGTTATTGATGGTGGGAACCGCGTACCTCACTTCAATTCGTTTTCAAATGTCGCGTGTCGCCGGCTTGAATTTTTTAAACTATATTCCCGCGCCATAAATTTACATACCATTCCACTGGAACAAATCGTGTATAAATTTCCCTCGACGTTTTTCACGGAGTTCCCCCGCCATATTTGCATCGAACAATCGTACAAACAAATATTTTGTCCATCCGGATTATTGTAATTATATTATATAAATTTTATATAATAGCAATCGAACTATTAAAGAATATTACATGTTCAAATTAACATTTGATCGATATAAAGTAGAAAGAAATGGAAAAAAAAAAAAAAGAATGGAGAATAAGAAACAGGAAATATTCAATCTGAAAGAGAGGACTTTTCTATCGGCTGAAAGAAAAGCGTGAAAAAAAAGAGAGAATTTGGAAAAAAAAATTTGGCAAAAAACTGTGCGTGGATCAAAGCACATTACACGGTTTTCGAACGAGTTGAAAGGAAACTCTCCAGAGTCGGAAGGCAAAAAACGATTCAGTTACCATTGAACGAGAAGGGAGGGGATTGGCCTTGTGCGCTTTTTATCCTCGTTGTATCAGACATGCTTTAAATGTTATTCACAGATCTTAAATCACGTTTACCACGTGAAAATTTTTTGCCTCTTTTCAATTAATTTATAACCTTACTTGAAGTAATCTTTCTTTGGATTTGCAAATAAAATAATTTTCTTCGAGATATATTATCTAGTGAAATCTTTCAAAAGAATCCATCAGCGAAGGAGAAAATTTTATATATAATCTCTTTGAGCGAGAAAGTGGAAATATCTCAATCAATGGATGTATGTTTCATTAAATTTATTGCTCTAATTTCGTGAGAACTAATTACTTCTCGGGGGGGAAGGCTAACGGGATTTACGAGACGAACGCGCGCGCACAATGTCGAAACTCGTGTATTTTACGAACTACCTTCGCCAGAGTAGAAATTACATCACGCCAGCACATGCTCTGTATAGAGAACAAGCTTTCCACTCTCACTCTCTCTCTCTCTCTCTCTCTCTCTCTCTCTCTCTCTCTCTCTCTCTCTCTCTCTCTCTCTCTCTCTCTCTCTCTCTTTCTCTCTCTCTCTCGACAAACAGCTCGACATATTTCGATAAAAGTATACGGATAAATGTTGTTAGCCGCGATGATAATTTTAAAAAATGTTAATGGAGATTTTGAAGAGAATTTAAAAATCGAACGAACGCGAGATGAGAAATTTTGAAAAACTTCTGTTAAGTATTTTTCATAAATCTTTTTCATCCAACTTTTTTTAATTACGAATCTGTAAATCGTATTTTGATTTTTATTTCATTTTTACAATAACTAAAACGAAAATTAAGCTTTTTATATTCTGGAATGGAAACTAACTATACAGAGGAAGGAATATCTATATTGTCGTAATAATTTTGATGGAAACAATTATTCTGTGAAACTTTATATTGCATACTTGTACACGCTACATTCTATTGAACGTATATAATTTTTCCAGAAATAAACGCTTCCTTTTCATTAAACTTTATTAAAATTACAAAAACTTTGAATTGCTATAACTTCGAGGATGGTAACGTCCGATGAACCAATGAACAATCGTTAGAAGCGCATAATCTTGCTCTTTAAAACGTATCTTGATTTAGATCGATACGACTATTGGTTCCCGAGATATCGTCGTGTAAAGAGAAATGTTTAATTGGTTATCCTCGTTCTTGTCACTAATTCGATACTTTCGATCATATTCTCGTCTCATTGACTTATCCCAATACCTAGACAAACGACAGATACTATTGCTGGAGATGTATATAGTATATTCATAAAATATATAGATCAATAAAATATATAATCCATTCATAATTTTCAACTCATCTGAAACGCTATTGACATTTTGAATAGTTATGTCTCGGTAATCGATGGAGAAAACAAAAAACACATTCAATGATATAGTTTCTTTTATTTTTTTAAAATTTTTATTTCTTTTTATATTTTTTTATATTATGTGATCATGATTTAAAATGTAAGATTTACTATTTGTACCAATACGATATCACAATTGATTTTCAATTCTGTTTCAGACAAAATCTGTCCTTTGGCTCCCGAAGCTGAACTGGAAAGTATTTTTAAGAATTGATTTAATTAATTTAAGCGAGATATGATTGTAAGTTTATTAATACTCGTATAAAATTATAATAAATAAACGAGAATAAGGGATAATCCGTAGTGTCCGTAATGTAAAAAATTCAAGAAGAGATGTGAGAAGCCACGATGTATTATAAAATAGTTGCGTGACTTAGATCTTCCATAATTTTATCTTGGATAATTACATCTTGGATAATTTTTTAAAAAAAGATATATTCGACGATTTTCGAAAAGTTACGCGTTGTAGTGGATAAGATTAGTTAAATTTGCCTCGATAACTTCTCGAAAGATTATTTTTTCTAAAATATTATTAGGGGACAAGTTTTTTTGTTGATACATACAGAATAACCATATGACAATATGGCGTATAAATACGATATTACCCAGTTTCTCAACTACGAAACGCTACGATGATGAAAGGAAATACCGCGTGGAAACGAATTGATTTACCCTCGAGGAAATCGAATTTAATTGTCATTCGATTAGAATATTGCTCAAACACATACGAATCATTTTTTAAATGTTGTATCGAAGCCATGTAAATTACTTTTATATGTGATAAAAATAAATTTTTAGTAAATTAGAAATTATCTGCTTTTGATTCCTTCTTTATTGTTGATCGTGATAAAATTAATTGAACGAATGAAAATGTTTCCAGATTATTCGGTAAAAGTTATTCTTCTATTTTTTCCATTACCTATTATGATAATTGATAATTATCATACAAAATATTATTCTCTTAATTAATTTTATACAATCGTTATATTTCAAGCATGAAATAATTCAGTGAGAAAATCTGAAAACTGCAATTAATTTGACCATTATTTTCAACAAGATGATAAATCAACGCATATAACACGAATTATAAAATATCGGTAAGTACTGAAATATTCAGCATACATATTTTGCTTATATTTCGATAATAATTCTATCGAAATTGAATAATAAATTTTTTATTAAAATTATAATCGATCCAAGAATTTTTATAAATAATTCACTATGAAAATTTATTTTATATCTTTTGAAAATAATATATTAAACGATAATGAAATTACAATTATTTGTTATATTATTGTTATTTACAAAAATATAATTACGATAGAAAAGTGTGTAGATAATGAAAAAAAAAAAAAAAAGAAATGAAAATTATTGTGCAATTTTAAATAATGAGATTATTAATATAAATAATTTCTTTTACGTTTCAACACGATAACGATAATACTTAATATCAATCAAATTTGGAAATTTTTTTGAATGATAGGAACAAAAGGTTAAGAAAAAAAAAGTTAAAAATATATTTAATGTAAAAATACATACCATCTGTTCTCTATCTGTATCCATTTCTCTCTTTTCTTCGTTCCATCGCTACCCTTTTCGCGTATGTTTATTCGTTTTATCTGTTTTCTTGTTAATCTCTCGCTATCCCTCTCCTTGTGTCTAACGAGAGTTTGGCAAGAACTTTAACCTGATCGTTCTATGTCACGGATGCTTTAGCAACAACTGCGCATGTGTGAGATCACAGTGTACACATACGAAGTGTAACTCGATATCAACGATCGCAACAATTGCCAGAACGGCCTTTTACTTAACGACCAACAAAACTTGTCGGTTTGTACTTGTCCTGTGCTGTCCTCTAGACCACTTGTGTAAATTACGAGAAGCAAATGGAAATATTTATTAGGAATTGTAATTAATTTATTCGTTTGCGAATCAAATCTGAAATCTTAATGCTTCGCTATTTTAATGTAATTACGAATATTTGTGAAATAAATAATAGGAATGCTGATCGAAATAAATCTATTTGAATTATAATTTTATGAAATTCGATATTGAATTCACATAAGGAAATTATAAATTTTGGAAATTTAATATTTTAATTGTTTTATAGAGATTTTTTATTTGTTACAATAGAATTAAGAATTAATGAAAGTACTTATATACCTTTAAAGTATTTTTCAAATAAATGATTAAATAGATAGATTAAAGAAACTTCTCACGTTTCTAATATATTTCTTTGATTTATTAACCTCTATGCATCCGCAAAAGGATGAGAGAAAGATTCAGAACCCTCATCGATCATTCTGACCAACAGGAAGAAACGAATGTTATATTGTTCATTCCATAACATTTCTTCTTTTTCAATTTCAACATACTTTATTAATTTTGTATGTTGAATAGAATTTGTTTTTAAAAAAATTTTCCAATAATTAACGACACGTATTTATATTATTCTAGTCATGTAGGAGCAAGAAATTCACACACTGATTGAAAAAAAACTAATTCGTTCATTGAATAATAAATTGACAGAAAAATGGTATTAATAGATATAGATATAGAATTCTGACTTAAAAAATCAATTCAAAGATGGAAATAAACTTTTTAAATGTAACTAAAATTTTTTTTTTAATTTATAATAAAGAAACAAATATTTTTAAAGAGATTTCTAAATAAATTACAATATGTAATTATACAATATTATATAATTTAAATAAATTAAAATATGATGTTATTTTTAACCAAATAATTTATATTTTTGTGATTGATACGAACAAGTCACGACACTATATTGAGGAAGTAGATAAAACGATGAGCCTAGCTCGATGGAAAACGTAAAAACTTTCCTAATATAAACTTCGTCTATCAACGTCGAGGCTTTTGCTTGATTCTATTCGCGAATACGATATGAGACATGTAATCTCATGGTTAGTTTATACAGTTGGCTCAATATATCTCGTCATTGAACCAATTTTTGCAACATTATTTATATTATATATAATTATATCGTTATTTCCTCTTCTTATCTTCATTTTTATTGCAAACCAATGATAAATTTCAAAGAGTGTACATTTGAAACAAAAGATTGAAAAATAAGTGTTCACAAAATTGAAGAAGTATAATTACATTTGACATAATAATCGATTGAAAAGTTTGAAATCCAATAAATTTAATTGAGAAGAAGAGGGACAAATTACGATTGTATCTCGAGAAAAAGTTTTTCCAAAGATGTTTTTTTTGATTCGCGTAATACTATTTTTCTTAATTTTCAATTCTTTTGATAATTATGAATAATCTCAAATAATGAATATTCACAATATATTATAAAAATTATAATATTCATAAAAATTTAAATTTTTATTTCGAGAAGGTTTATCTTCTCTCCAAGAATTTATAAAATTATAAATTTATAAATTTATAAATTTTGATCTTTTAAATACCAGACAGATTAAGATATACTTATGAGCAGTGATAAATAAAATTTAATAGTCGAAGTTACGAATAAAGTTACTTCGATAACTTACTTCAATAATTTATTATTTAAAATATATAATTATATAATAATATATAATAATATATAATTATAATAAAAATAATATATAATAAATATAATAATATATAATTATTATTAAATAAAACATAATAATAATCTCAAATAATTGCAATGTCAAACGAATGAGGTTATATGAAGATTGGATTAATTATAATAGCTATGAATAAATGTTATTTAAACATTTCAATGTAATTACTTAATGTAACTATTCATATAATTACTTAAAGTAACTTTATTCGAAATTTTTAACTACTTACTTTTTTTAGGTTATATCCAATTCTGCTTGCAAGGAAGCATAGTTAAAGCAACAATTGTGATCCTTTAGTGACGATTGTATAAGAAAAAATATAAATTATTCGAATATTTCGATACAATTATCTAAAGCGTTAGTAAGGAAAATCATAAAGTTATTAATAGCATCGACACGCGTGACGGTCTGTACAGATGGCAAAAGTCTTTACGGTCTGTTCGCATGAGCGGAATCTTTGATGCTCAGCTGACACGTAATTTCCTCGCCTTCTTCCTTCATTCTCACCGTGCAAACGGGCCAAGTTTCCTTCACGAAGGGGATTCGATCCTGGCCATCTCTCGTCGTTCAAACTTATTCCTTTCATCCCGTGAAATCGAACGATTCCTGTTGGATTTCATCTCAACGGTGACGACTCGAGGAAGGAAACGGCTGTCTTTTCTCAAATTCAACGATTTTGAACCATTTTAATAAGTTTGTCCATTCAAAGTGGCAATAATTTGTATTGATGTATTTAAATAATTTCGGAAAATAAATATTAATTTTAATGATATGAATGAATAATTTTAATGATAATAATGAAAAAATAATTACAGAATATTAACGAGAAATATTTTAAATAAATGAAACGAGAAGAAGTTCATTAAGAATCCATCTATACACGAATCGAAGTATTATTCGTAGTTATGGCAGTTGTGCAGAATCCATTTACTATTCGCAGACTTCCTACTTTGGACTTCTCCCATTACAAACGTCAGTTTTGATTAAGATCTAGGTAACCATCGATTATCCCCGCGGATACTGGCCTCCTTTACGAGCAAGGTAATACCACGGCCATGTATGCATGTCCATTTGAGAAACACGAATCTATTAATCCGACATCGATTAGCAGACTCTCCCATATCGTGTTTCGCGTGTTACGGATGTTCTATTTGATATATATAGTGTGGTCATATTGATTATAATATACTTCGTCCCAATATATTCTTATGGATTTAAATGTGAAAATTAATTATTAATGTGGAAATAAACGTATTCTCGTAAATAATTCTTTTCTATTATTGGAAAAAAATCTATTATTGCAACCATGAACGTATTCTTTTTATTATTATTAAATTATTCAAATATACATTGCAATTAATTTTATAAGGTAATTTGATTTAAGATATAAATACGTTCTACTAATTTTGTTTATGAATAGAATTTTTATTTTTATTACGTGGATTTAATCCTAATTATTCTTTATTTTTATCCATTATTTAATTAAATTATGAGAAATTAATTTGCAATTTCGTTTGCCGAAAACGAATTTAAATTGATCGAAAAATAAATTTTTAAATCTAATTAATTTTCTTTCCATCTTTTGAGACTATTAACGTAAACAGACATCCCTCTCTCCTCATAAAACCGTATTTAACCGTGTTCGATGGTAATTTTTCCACCAGCTTCGCAGCGTTTCACCTTCAATTTTCCCCCTCCTTTCTCTTGTGGATCGTTAGTATTTAAAATTTGTCTGATTAGAGGAAGAAAATGAACGTTGAGCGTGGCTTTAAGTTAATTGGGATGCAAAAAGAGAGGCGAAGAGAAAGGTTACATAGTGACTGACAATTTCACACTCGAGCGTCA
>NW_006263555.1:255659-257343 GCF_000469605.1 Apis dorsata | reverse complement strand
TTTTTTTTTTTTTTCCTCTCCCCCTACGATCACGAATCCTTCCAACTGGCACGACCGATCCTTGCCTGCAAGACTATTTGTCCAGTTCTCTTGGCGACCACGCTTCCTCTTCCCTCCCTTGAATGGAAAATGCGACAATTAGTTTTTGCATCCTCTCGTTTTATTTTAAAGGGAAGCAGAGCGCGGAGGAACAAATCGAGTTACGTTAAAAGCCGTTTAGAAGGCAAAAAACGTTGAAATATATTTATTGGATTTGCATATTGGAATAAATGGTAGAAACATCAATTATCCGAATTTTGATTATTGTAATTTTTTCGATTATCGTAGAGTATTTAAATTGATGCATGTAATAACTCTTTGAATTCGATATATTTTTGAATATAAATACAATTTAAAAATATGAATATTTTTAAATTGCAAAAAAAGAGAAGGATTTTGTTTAAGAAGAAGCTCGTAAATTCTTGAATAACGTATGGAACTCGGTGTATATTACAGAGATGAAGATTAGGAGAATGGATGTAGGCATAGATGGCATTTGAATATAACGATAAGATTTCCTTTATACGTGTCCTATCTACATAATGCATATGTAATGTATTCAAGTTTGCTAATGTATTTAATGAAAATTCGAAATGAATTATAATTATATGTTATTATTATTTTTTAAATTTCGAATATACTTTCTAACTACTGCTTATTGCTAATTACTGTTATTAAATTTTAATCGCTATGCTTTGCGTTATTTACATAATTACTATAATGTACGCGTAAATACACAATTGATCGAAAGAGAGATGCTTATGAGAATTCGATGATATGGAAAATTCGTTGGGATGATGACAAGAAAAATATAATTTAATATAATTGTTGTTAATTATCGAAAAGTAATAATATATATGTAATATAAATTATAATAAATAAAAATGGCTATAATTATTTAATATAATTTAAAAAATTAAACTTTATAATTAAGAAATTTTAAAAATGGATCGATCAGTTTCACTTTCGAGTAGTTCATATATGTATCTTCAGTCATACTGTTCGGTTAATATTATTGAGAGAGTTAACCGTGAGTGATGACAAACTTACCACGAACTGTAGGGGATCTTTCAAGTCTACATTGGAATCGATTTAAATTATAATCACAGCTTGAAAATGGATTGTGAAAATTAACTGCAACGGCAATATGGCTTTTTTTCAATCTTATTTTTTTCATTTTTTTTTTTTGTATGATTAAGTAATTAACTTAATAGTTATATTTTGTAAAATTTTCTTTCATATCAATTCAAAAACACGTTCTAATGTATCTAAAAAAATCAATATCAATATTAGTTTGATATGCTTTTTATGATCTAAAGTGGTAAATAATTATTATAATATATTAAATTATTATATTAAATTATATATTATAATTATTATATTAAATAAGATTTAATTAGGAAAATTAAATCTGATAAAGAAAACAGAAGTAAGAATACAGAATTTAATTAAATAATTTACAGTTTAAAATATCGAGATATAATAAAAAGAATATAAGTTATTAAAATTTATATTATAACAGAACGAATGAACTCTATAAATAACTCTATAAATAAAAAAAATATATAAAAGAATAAATAAATCAATAAATAAATGTTTAAATAAATGAATAAATAAATGACGATGTAAATTAATAAATGAATCG
>NW_006263555.1:237545-255395 GCF_000469605.1 Apis dorsata | reverse complement strand
TAAATTAAAAAAAAAATTAAAAATAAAATATAAATAAGTGAATAAAATATAAATAAATGTATAAGCAAATGAAAAAGTAAATGAATAAATAAATTAGTAAATAAATATACGAATAATTAATAAATAAGAAATATTTAAATAAATTAAATATGTGAATAAAAAAGTAAAAATAGCGATAAATTATTAATTAAAAAATAGAATGAATAATATGTATCATAATATTTTGCAACAATATTAAACGTAAAATTTAATTATATAATTTTAATATATATATAATAATATAATAATATATAATATATATAATACTTTTATATGATAATAATAATAATGTATAATTATAATGTTAATAATTCCGATCCGTTCATTACGAAGGTTCGTTGGAAAATATACTCTGTCTCGCGACGTGTCTTGTATTTATAAAGTCGTAGCAGTAGTTACGAAGTTCGACGAAAATATACGTTCTTTACCGATTGCATTAAAAGCGATTTTTTGAATACAATGATCAATAATTTATTAATTTTTAGATTTTTATTATTAATTTATGCATCTAACAATTATGATATTAAATATATATTTTAAATATATATTTTAGAAAATATATATAAATTAAAATGATGTGAAATAAATACGATATGAAATAAAAATTTTAATTTATGTTAAAAATAAAATAATAGTAACAATATGATAATGTAGATAATAAATAATAAATATTTGTCATTTATTAACTATTATTCATATAATGAACATTTATAACTTTATTTTTGTAACATACTTTCAATATTTAGATTACATATTTATATATTTATTTTTTATTAATTTTGATTATTATGATTTATTAAGATTTTTTTATCATGAAATATAAAATAAATAAAATTTAATGAATTAAATAATAATTATTAGTAATAGTAAATCTATATATTTGAAATATTTAAAATTGTTAATAACATAAAAAAAGCGATTTTAAAAATTACATATAAAAAATTCATCTAAATTAAAAGCTTTAGTTTTCGCGGTAAAAATAATGATCGAAATGATCCTTCAATAAGGAAGTTCACTTTTTTCATTCTTTCCTACGATTGGCTACACTTCTAGCAATGGTATAATGGCTTACATTCGATACACATATGTCAGAAATATATATTGAATAATATTTTACCAATCGAGAAATCGAATATTTAATTACTTTATTACTTCAAACATGACGTTTGACAACTAAGAGCCTAACCTTGTGTGATTTGTGTATTTATATACTGTATTTATAGCTACACGCGCTATTTGACTGTAGCTATCATGGTATGTGAAATAATTGTTCGTTTTATATTTATAATTAAACACATGTATAATATATTGTAAATCAACTAAAAATTTATACTTATATAATTAAATAATTCCATAAATGATATTCAAATTATTTTAAAAAACAAATACAAATATATTAACAAATATTTAAAGATAACAAATAAATGTGTCTTAATATCTATTATTAAAAATGTGTTTTTTTAATTTCGATTACATTAAATAAAGAATATATTAAAATACATTAAAAATATCCATAGTTTTAATTTTTATAGATATAATAAACATTGATTCATTTTAATGATTCAACAATTTTATAAGAATTAATTTTCTTTTTTTATTTCAAAATTAGAGAAGCAAAATATTTTTAATTTATATTTACAATGATTTTTAAATAAATTTAAAAACATATTTTAAAAGATTTAAATCAAAAGATTAAAGTGATAACTATAATTAAAACTATAATATGTGTAATATTTTTTATATCATTTATATAATACTTTTATGTTTCTGTTTAATTGACTATTATTAGTGAAGTGCAAAGTAAATGTTAAATTACAGGACAATGATGCAGCTGCTCTACAGAATTTGGAGCATCTTATGACTGAGTTTTTTTCTCCAGAGACAAATAATGAACGAAAACGTACAATTGAACGAAGTTTTCAGGAATTTGCAGGACAAATTGATTCCTGGAGACCTTGTTTACATTTTTTGTCTTCTACTAACAATCATTATGTCAGTATGTTTGCTTTGTCTACATTAGAGGTATGAACTAACATAATTAAATTCTTTAATTTACTTTTCATTTTTTACAATTGAATATTTTTATTTAATGTGAATACAAAAAATAATATTATAATATATTGTTTTTAAAAGTATATCTTGTTAAACTATTTATTTATATTATATAATTTAAAAAAATTTAATAAAATTTTGGATTAAAGAAAAAAAGATTATAGATTTAATTGAATAATAAATATTATTATAGACAACAATAGGAAGAAGATGGCCAATACTTCCATGGGAAGACAAAGCTCTTACACGATCAACTTTATATACATTATCATTAGAAAGAGGTGTAGCTCCTTTTGTAAGAAACAAAGTAGTCAAACTAGTCGTAGATATTGCTAGGCATGACTGGCCACATTTTTATCCAGATTTTTATTCAAATATTTTACAGGTTTGTATATATGCTGGTATGGAATTGAAATTATTAATAAATTATTTCAATCTAAAATTTTATTTTCTTGTATATATTGACAGTTATTAAGTCACAAGCATACAAGATTATTGGGTCTTATCTATTTGCGAACAGCTTCAGAAGAATTAGCAACTCCAAGAGAAGATTTACCAATACAAAGGAAAAATGAGTTATTTAGGTTTCTTAGTGCTCAAGTGCCTTTGACTTTGGATACTCTTACAAGTACAATTTCTTCTGCATTATTAATTTCATTTAAATTTAAAGTAAAAATTATTTCAAATTTATTTTTATAATTTAAATACATATTATTTAAATAAATATTGAAATATTTAGAGATATTATTTAAAAGATGTTATTATTTTTTTATATATAGTTCTTCTAAAAGAAACAACAAAATTACAAAATCGTTCTGGAACAGTTACACCACCCCCATCACCCACCAGTGGACAAACTGTAGCAACTGCAAGAACTATTCTAGATGTAGAAGGATTAGCCACAGGAACTAATGAAGTATGCATAGCAACATTAGATGTATTAGCACACTTGTTTAGTTGGATTGAATTATCAGAACATATTTCTACAAATTTATTGGATGCCATTTTTACCTGTGCCAGGTATCATGATGCAATGGTAGGATTTTACAATATTTTACAAATATATAGGATTTTACAAATATATTAGTTATTATATTTTATCCACTATACTAATTATATTAATTATATATATTATCGATAGAATGGTAAACAAATTGAAATGGCTGTACAAGCCGTGACCACAATAAATGAACTTTTATATAGACCATTATGTTCACCTGATGTAACTGATAGATTATTAGTAGAAATATTTCAAAATGGAGTCACATTATTTCAGCTTCTGGAACGTTTAGATTCTATTAATGAAAGGTATTAAGTAATCTTTAAATAAATATTTTTAAATAAAATCTTATAAATATTTATATTTATAAAATATTGTATTTTTAGTTACATGGAAAAATTGACGGAATTCTTACAATTATTTGTAACAAATCATCTAAAAAGAGTTGAATCGTGTTCAAAATTTCCAGTAAATACATTATTAGAAGTTTTGTGTCATCATACTTTTCAACAATGTTCAACAGTAAATGGATATCTACGATGTTTAGATGTTTGGACTACTCTTTTAGAAAGTACTCAATCCCGTTATTCTCCAGTAGCTTTAGCTCTTGCCGAAAGAGTATTGCAAAAAATGAGTTTTAAACTTAATACTCGTATATTGAAAGATCTTGATACAGAAAGTTTGGATGAAAATGTAAGGAAATTCACAAAATTTAATTATGTTAATTGTTTTCAGCTTATTTTTATTTTAATCTTTATATCTTTTTTCAGGAAGAAACAGAATGGCAACATTTCTTAAGATGTAACATAGAATGTTTAGCGAAAATAGCAGATATATCTCCAATTCCAATTTTTACATTATTGGTATTTTTATATTAAATTAATTTTATATATATATATATATATATTACAATTTAATTTGTAGATATTAATCATTAAAAATTTTTTTAGTATCGTTCTTGGAGGGAAGGATTAATAATTTTTGGAGAATTAGGATCCGTTATTGCTAATAATCAAGTTATTTTGTTAAATGAATCAGAGGCATCAAATGTTCATGCACATTTACGAGACTTAGCTTCTACTACTCAAGCATTAGCTAGATTATATTCACTTTTTCTTGGTAAATTAATCCTTAATAATAAGATAATTATATTTTATAAATAATTTTTTATAACAACAGGGGATGATCAAAGTATTGACCAGTCACTAGCTGAAGAATTAATATCTCAGACATTAGATGCATGTAAATTTGCTAAAACAAATCAGTTATATAAAGCATCATTGCAACCAGCTGCAATTGTAATAGATCTCATAGAAGTGTAAGTAACATTTATGAAGCAAATCATTTGTTTTGACAAAATTATTATTATATTTATATTTTATTTTTCTGATTAGTCATTCACAATTGTTAGCATCTCTTCAAGCTTGGTGTCATTGGATAGTTAACAGACCAGAAAAAATAAAAGAATCACTTTGTCAACGATGTATTGATTCATGTATTTTAGCATTAGATTATACAACATTCTATGACAATCCACCACCAACAAATTTAACTCATTCCGCTACACATCTTTTTCAAAGCATCACTGCTATTTTGAAACCAGTTTTATGGGATGAACCTGCGTTTAGAAACTTAATTTCTATGGTAACATATCCATTTTTCAAGCCTGATACAATAAAAGTATTGCGAAGAGCATTAGTAAATGCAATTATCTTACCACCTGGTGATGGATCTATTAGAGAAAGATTATTAGGTAAATGAATTTTAAAAATTATTAAATTGCTAAATTTAAATGCTTAAATAATAATTATTAGAAATAAATATATTATTTTAATTTAAATAGGCACGATGATATCAACATTATCTACGCCTCTCGGTTTAGAAGGGCAACCTGTACCTTCGGAATCTACAATTTCAATAACAATTGTGCCACTTACTCAATTATTAGAAGACTGTTCCGCTTCATCTACAACGATAAAAAAAATGTTACATTCATGTTTGGGATCAACTATAAATCGAACATTAGAATTATTGCCATTTATGATAAGATGTC
This sequence comes from Apis dorsata, assembly GCF_000469605.1. NCBI lineage: Eukaryota > Metazoa > Arthropoda > Insecta > Hymenoptera > Apidae > Apis > Apis dorsata. The sequence goes on along the minus strand of NW_006263555.1, from coordinate 250,251 downwards.
AGAGTGTATGCGAAGTCTTGCTCCGTTTTTTGCATTCAGTATTTTCAGTACTACAACAACAATTGGGCCCGGAATTTACTCAAAATGCAGTTCAAGGAATGTTACATATTTATACCAGGTAAGTTACTTAATCTTTGTTACTTAAATTTCTTAATAAAATTTATTATTATTTTTCACTGTAACGTAACAAAATAACGTAATAAAAATTTTTTATTTCATATTTTATTCATTTATAGAGAAAATATATCCGCAGGACCTGCATTAGATCAATTATTAGAGATTTTAATATTAGTCGTATCAGCACCTAGCAGTGCATTTAAAGCATTTGTTCCTTCAGTGACTAACTTATGCTTAGGTCAAGTATGGCCTGCTGTCGGAAATGATCTTAGCGCGCATCCAGATACTACACTCGTTTTATTAAAACTTTTCCATAGGTAATGAATTAATTTTATTTTGATTATTTTAATTGTTAATATAATTTTAATAAATGTAAAATATTTTATTTAGTATACTTATGCATCGATGGCAATATTTTTATAATACTTCGATATTACGTACTCTTGGTCATACTGACGAAGAAGAATCTGTTGAGCATAAAGAAGAATTAGTTGCAATTTTAGAAGCTTTTGGTCAAGCTCTTCTTCAACCAGATGTTAACATATTTCGTCAAAGTTTACAAAGTCTTGAACAATTAAATGTACGATGGCGGCTTTATCAACGAGCTGTATTTAAAGTTCATTTACTTGAGAGATTTCTAATGGCATTATTTACTGTTCTGTTTCAACAGTTAGTTGAATATTTTTTAAACATGATTTATTATTTAAAATAATAAAACATTTTAACAATATTCATTTTCAGATCCCATAATTTATTAGCAGATGAAATTGCAACTGCTATTCATAGTTTAGCTTCTGTTAATATAGCATGGTTTTTTGGACATTTTTTACCGACATTTTTAACAAGTTGTGAAGGCGTAGACGATATGCAAAAAGCTACATTATTAGGAAATTTTGATAAGTCTACTGTAAGTTAAATTTAAAAATTTTGATTTTTGAAATAGTTAATAAAAAATATTTTTATTGATTTTGTTATATACTAATAGGATCAACCAACTTTAACAAGATCAGTATTGCAATTAATCTCTGATCTACGATGTTACCAATTTTGTCGACCTGGCTGAAATAATCATATTCAAACGAATTACAATAACATGTTTAATATAATTTCAATAATGAAATTTAAGAAAAACAAATGTATTTCCATGCCTCAAAGGATATATCAAAGATTTTTTAAGCATAAAATATAAACGAACAAATGTCTTTTGAATTATTATTATTCTGTGTAAATCACTGCCGTATCGCATTGTGATGTTGGTAGCATTATTGTTACGGAATAAAACGCGTTTTTCTAATGTTTTAATTATTACATTTATATTTTCTAATTCACCTGTTCATAAATTTTATTGAAAAAGCATATTTCTATTAATGAAGCAAATATAAATAATATATATAAAAAAAAATATTTATTTTAAATTTTAAATAATGTTACATATTATTATTAAATTAGTAATAATACTAATTATAAAATTATTTTGTAATATGTATAAAGTTCAAAATTAATTGCACTTTCTTGAGATATTTATTGATTTAAACTTATCACATCCCTCCTTTTTTTTCGATAAGCGGCTATTTTGATAACCCGTAGTCTTCTTATATTGTGGCAGAAGCTGCAAACTGTTAGTACTAAATAATTAGCAATGTTTCGTTTACTGTCAAGAAATAATGTTCCACAATGGCAAATGGTTAGACACTTAGTCACTGATCCGAAATATGGATTTTTGAATCAATTAGGTCTTACAACTGAAAATCCAGGACTTTATGACGGACATTGGGGAGGATCTGGCAAGGTATTTTTTTTTATTTTGTTTTTTGATATTTTTTTTTTTTACGGGAATTCTATTTATTTCATTATTATTATTTAAAATTATTTTTAATACTAATAAGTTAATAAAATAATGATTTCGTTAATGTTATAATATTATAATGCAGGTGATAAATTCAATTTCACCTGCAACTGGCAAAGTAATAGCAAAAATTAGAACATCAACTCCTCAAGAAGCAAGTAATACTATTACAAAAGCTCATGAAGCATGGATTCAATGGGCATCATTACCTGCACCTGCAAGAGGCGATATAGTACGACAAATTGGAGATGAATTGCGAAAAAACTTAAAACCATTAGGACAATTAGTGTCTTTAGAAATGGGTATATTTTCTATATTACTTTCTATAATTTTTCTATAATTTTTCCTATTCAACTTGATTTTTATTTAATTTCAAAATTTAATTTTATAGGCAAAATATTGCCAGAAAGTATTGGAGAAATTCAAGAATTTATTGACATATGTGATTATTCTGTTGGCTTATCTAGAATGCTGCCTGGCAATATATTTCCATCAGAAAGAAAAAATCATGCACTTTTAGAACAATGGAATCCTCTTGGAGTTGTTGGAATTATCTCTGCATTTAATTTTCCTGTTGCAGTATGTGGAACTTAAAAATAAATGATAAAAATTGAAAAAATAATTAAAATTATAGAAAAATATTTTAGGTATTTGGTTGGAACAGTGCAATAGCAATGGTATGTGGAAATACATCTGTTTGGAAAGGAGCACCTACTACTTCATTAACTTCTATTGCAACCACAAAAATTATTTCAAAAGTATTAGAAAGAAATGGTGTATCAGGTGCAGTTGCAAGTTTAATAACTGGTGAATCAGATGTTGGTGAAACTCTTGTTAATGATACACGGTAAAATACAAAAATTTTGATAAATTTTTTGTTTTTAGTATAATATTATATTAATATATTACTATTTTTTTCTTTAGTATACCTTTAATTTCATTTACTGGAAGTACTAAAATTGGAAGAAATGTAGCTATTAAAGTTCAAGAACGATTCGGAAAATGTTTGTTAGAATTAGGAGGCAATAATGCATTGATAGGTAAATAAAACTATAATAATATAATAGTTATATCGTCCTTACATAATTATAGCATATGAATTTTTTTTATAACAGTTAATGAAGATGCAGATTTAGATTTAGCAGTTAGAGCAGCAATGTTCTCTTGTACAGCAACAGCTGGACAAAGATGTACAGCTACTAGAAGATTAATTCTTCACAACAAAATAAAAGATGAATTTTTAGGTAAAATTATATATTTTAATTAAAATATTAATGAATTTTAAATTTAGTACAAAAAATATTTAAATAAATAATATGCAAATATTATAGGAAAATTGAAAATTGCATTGAAAAGTATTTTGGATCGAATAGGAGATCCTTTAGATAATAATGTTTTATATGGACCATTGCTTAATCAAAATGCAGTTGATGCATATAAGGTAATATATTTTTATTATATTCTATCTAGTATGAAATTTGTATATAGTATATAATATGAAAATTTTATTTTTCAATTTCTTTTTTAATATTATATTTTTATATAAGCTTCTAAATATCTCAATTTACACCAAAAAAATAATATCATAATAAATAATCCAAATAATTAAAATTTTTTAAATATTATTTTTAATAAATTTATTTTAAATATATTTATTTCAATAAATAAAAATATTTCTACGAAAATTTTAATTTTATATTAAGAAATAAATGTACGATTTTTAGGAAGCAATAAATACTGCTATACAAAGTGGTGGCAAAATTGAATTCGGTGGAAAACAAATAGATAGAGTTGGTTTTTATGTTGAACCAACACTTATTTCTGGTTTATCACCTAATACTGGAATTGTTCAAAAAGAAACTTTTGCACCAATTGCATACGTTCTTGAAGCAAATTCTTTAGAAGATGCTATTGCTATTAATAATAATGTACAACAAGGATTAAGCAGCTCCTTATTTACCAAAAATTTAGGAAATATATTTCAGGTAAGTATGTAATTATATATATTGTTTATATTAAATTATGATAATGTTGAAATATAAATATTTTTGTGTAGTGGATGGGTCCTCATGGTTCAGATTGTGGAATAGTAAATGTTAATATTGGAACTAGTGGAGCAGAAATAGGTGGTGCATTTGGTGGAGAAAAAGCTACAGGTAGTGGTCGCGAAAGTGGAAGTGATGCATGGAAGAATTACATGCGACGTACCACTATAACTATTAATTATGGAAATGAAATGCCGTTAGCTCAAGGTCTAAAATTCGAATAATTAGTTAAGATGTACAATATTTTTTCATGAAAATATTTAGTAATTTAATTCAAATCGTATAAAATCCACTTGAACATCTACAGACATTTTTTTATGAAACTTATATGCTTTTGGTAAATCATATCTCAGTTCTGCAATAACTTTGCCTTTGGCTCCATATTGTGCAGCTTTCTGAAGAATATAGTTACGGGTACTTGTTTTATGTAATGAATACACAGTATTTGATGCTAATTTGGTTGCAACTTTTAAAAATTTCATATCTGTACCTGTATTATGTTTTGTACCAAATGGTGGATTCATAATAATTGTATCAAAGTACTTCTCAAATCGGCCTGTAATATAATAATATAAAAATTTATATAAATTTTTATAAATGAATTTTATATATTTACAAGCTTACCTGGTAAATATTGTAATACATCACATTGTACAGTTTCCACAAACAAATCTATTTCATTACAATTTTTAGATTGAATTTTAAGTGCATCAGAATCTATTTCAAAACCAATTACATGACTTGCTCCAAGCATCTGTGCCCCAAGTGATAAAACACCACACCCACAACCTAAGTCACCTACTGAATGTCCCTCTATATCATTAAATTGAACTTCAGCACAGTACAACATGCGTGATGCAATATGAGCACTAGTACAATATTGTTCAAGTAATATTTTTGGTTTATCAAATCCATCCAACTGTTGTAAATATTCTTCTAACTCACGAAGTTGAATGTTAGCCATTTTGATTAATTATTAATTATCACCTTATGCTTTAATTTCACTATAAGAAGCGCACTTAAAAAAACATATATAGTTCAAAATCACTTTCATCACACAATTTAAAGTCTGCATAGTCATTTATATAATTTGAAATTATGCAATTTAAGTTCTTTATTTAGTATCAAATCTAGGAAGAACTGGTAAAATAAGATTGCCAAAAGAAGAATCCTGTGTTACAAAATATCCTGATGATGCTGCATGTGCGTTATGTAAGGCAGCTCTTTGGGATGCACTCATAGCAACACCATCAGAGGGTTGTGTAGAAGGCTAAGAAATAAAAATATTTAAAAATATATATAATTCTATTTTGTAATTTAAACAAAAATAATATATAAATATATATTACCAAATTAGAAGGGGAACCTGTTGAAGTTACTAATGATGTGTTCAATGTTGGTGCCACACCTTGCTTTAAAAGCATTTGTTTTTTTAATTGCAATTCTTCCAAAATTTTTCTGTTTTGTAATTCTGCAATCAGTGAAAGTAAGGATTTCGTTTTTATTAAAAAAAAAAAGATAATAATAATTATAAATAATATTACCTCTTGAATTTGATTGTGAAAAAGCCATCAAAATTTCGATTTTGGTTCTTTAAATAGTATAGTTCTACAAATTTAAAATTTACAAAACATGTAAAGATAGACATAAGTAGAAACAGGTTACGTCGCCGGTTGACGACGTAACAGATTTAATTTATTCTTAAATCTTACCTAAAAAAGTTTATAAACAATAAATTTAACAATATTGAATGTAAATAAATTTTTGTTGACAATAAAATTTCATCAATATTATGTTAATGTTTACATTGTTGATGATTTTTTGTTGATGTATTACCTTAACCTCTTCAAAATTCTAAATTTTCAAAAATGTTTCGATAAAAACTAATATTTTGTTTAATGTTATAAATATTTATTTATTTCTTTTTTTTATTTACAACTATTTACAATATTAAAAGATTGCGATTGTTAAATATTTACGTGTGTTCAAGATTCCCTAAAGTTCTTATAGAAATATGTAAGTAAATGCAATTAATGGAAAATTCCCTAGTGACTACAATAATCGAAATATAGTTCTCTCGGGCAGTGAGAGATTAGTGACATCGATATTTAGCGCATGCGTTAAGAAAGAAGACTTTCACAGGCGCCACCTTGTGAGACAGTCCTATCGCAGAAGTTATCTCCAGTAGTTCTTCGGTGGTTGTGTTCGTCCGGTTTTCCTGTGATTTTTTTTCCGATCTCAAAGGATCCCGGTTATTACTACTCCGACAAAAAGAGTGAGTATCGAATGCTAAATATGTGAGCTTCGATTCCCACATTGTATTCGTTACTTCGTAGGTTGATCTGACTCTAAAATCTACAGCAACCAGACGTGACAGGTTCTAGCAAAATGGCCGTGCACGATTTACAACAAACGGTTGTTCCGCGTTCGTCCGACGATTTTGTAGCAGCGCTTTTTGACCGACGTGACATTGTCTGACAGTGTATATTTGATCAAAAACCGATTTAGACTCTGGTTGATGACTTTCAGTCAGTCATCCAACTATGTTCCACACATATTCAACATACATGTTGCACGTCACTTCGAATTGATTTTTTCGCGAATGACCGTTTGCGTTGTGCGGTAGTACAACCGCTTTGTCGCAACTGCTGAGCCATCGTACGTAAACTTTTATACTGAATTTCATTTTCTTTAGACTTGAGCATTATCTTATCTGTCAAGTAATCTACAATAATGTTCTGATTGCATCTTTTGACAGACGTTGTTTGTACTAGTTGCTGTCGAGTCAGCGATCAGCTGTCGAGTCTGTCATCGAATTAAATTCTTATTGATATTCCTACGTGGAATACAAATGCAATGATTATTTATAAATTCTTATGATAAGTTGAAGTTTTTTAAAGTTATGCATATTTTTCTTGAAAATTAGCATTATTAGTAAATGAATTTCATTTTATCTTTTTGAACGCGCGAAAAATAAATTGCTTTGATGTTTGAATCAATCAATGATCTTAACTTAATTTTTCATTCTAATATGTAAGTAGATTAGTTAAGAAAAGTGAAGCTACAGGTAGATTGTCGTAGTGTAGTTGCGGGGTCGAGAAGGCCAAGAGTCGCTCACCCGTACTGATGATCCCGGAAATAGCTTACAAAAAAATCATTGGTCATTAATATTGCATATAAATGCGTTTTACACAAATTAGAAAACAATTTCTCAATGATACAATTGATGATACAATGATACAATTCTGTTTGAAATAATATTTGTGTTTTTTTTAATATTATAAAAATTTCATTATAAATTCAAGTTTCTTCAATTTAAGAAAGATAAATTTTTATTACAAAAATTTAGTATTATCAAATTATATAAGTTGGTTAGTATAATAAAATAAATACGAAAAATAAATGTCAAAAAAAACAATGTATTTAATACAGATGTTGTCAATCAGATGTATTTAAAATTAATAAGTTTTTATAGAATATATTATATACATGACTGGATTAAAGAATTAAAGGAGGCCGCCATGAATATTTGAATGCATCGTAAGGTGAAATACACAGCAACGAGGGTGGGCGGACAGCCGGTTTATCGATTACGGCGCATCGCGCCGATAAGCATCGTCATAAAGCGTCGCGACGACGCAGCGCGCTTTCTCGATTGTCAAGGTCCTTCCTCTTAAAGTATTTCTTCTCATGACACGTTTCTTTGCGTACAAGATTTCTTATGAAGACAATCGAAAGATTGTTCTCAAAAGTTTTTTAGTCGTCGATCAAACTCGAATGTTACCGGGGAAAAATGGCCGCTTTCGATTCGTTCATTCTAATTGGTTGATTTCATTTCATACTCACCAATTACGTTAGACTTTTGTAATCGTCATTTAAACATCATTGTCCAATTCGTTTCTATTATTTGATCGTGGCCCGCGTATTTTGCCAAATGTTATGTCATTCCACGGATTGCATTGCGAGGGTGGGTTTCGTTAGAGAATATAATCAATATTCTGATTCTTGTACGTTGTTTGTAGATAAATTTTGTAATAACACTTATAATTTATGACATAGATAAAAATGTATTGATTTGTGTTTAAATAACGCGTTTAATCTCATTTAAAATATAAATATACAAATTTATACGAATTAGTGTAACAAAGTGAAAAATATGAATATATATATGTTGATGTTTACAAATGTTGTTTACGAATACATACTATACTTTAACAATTATTGTGCAATCGTTACAAATAGTAGAAAAATATAGTGAAATGTTTCTTTTTCTGTGATAATATTCGTATAAAATTATTTTATATAAAAATTTTCTTTATTATTAATATTATTAATTCGATTAAATATAGTGTTTTTAAAATTGTTTTGTTCAAAAAAAAATGATTTCATTTATTTTTTAAATGAAGTTTTTGTTTTAACTGTGAAATAAATATTACGAAAAATTAAATTTAATATTTATAAACACAACTATATTTTTTTCTTTCTTCATATATCAATTTTTTTTTTAATAAAATATAAATAATACAAATAATCCAATAAAATCATTTCTTTGTCGAGATTATGTTTTTTTAATTTTATAATAAAAAAATAAAAAAAATGATTGTTTTCATAAATCTTGATTTAATAAAAAAATGTAATTTTTATTTTTAATTTATAATTAAATTACAATGTTAATTTTAATGTTAAATTTATAATGTTAATAATCTCATTGTTTTAGCAGTAAAAAAAATAAATTATATTTTTTTGTTAAATCGCTTTGTTTTTCCATTGATGGAAAGTAAAATAAATTATAAGAATTTACACATATTATTGTTGTTATTAAAAATTTGAGGATATATATTTATATATTTCTTTCTTCTTTTTTATTGAATAAAAAAGAAAAACTTTTTTTTTTTAATTTTTTGTTTCTGTAATTGAATTCATTTTTGTTTTTTTCGTATTTTATATTTTTTTTATTTATTTATGTGAATTATTTATTGTTAATTGTTTTGTGAATTGTTTACATCCTTTGAATTACATCCTCAAATTTTTTATTATCTTAATATTTTTTAACTAATCTTTTCTTTTTTTTTTCATCAAAAGCATTATAAAATTTGATTTATATTTTATTATTTACATTAAAAAATAGAAATTTTATATATAATAATTAAAAATAAAGTTTTACAAACACATTCAATAATATGTGTATACAATAATAATTAATAAAAATCAAAGTGAAAAGAATCTTATAATAGATTATCAATTCATATTCATTCTTTTAATAAATTCTTTTAATAAATATTAATCTATTTATAAGAAATTTCAAAATGAAAAATTATGCAGAAAAATATATATTTTTACGTATATACAAAAATATACAATATATTCAAGAAAAAACTAGTATTTGATTATATTAGTTCTAGCATTATTTATTCATTTCTTTTTTAATTAATTTTACTTTCAATAAGGAATCTAATTTTAAAATCTGTATAATTATTAATTATCATATTTAATAATTATATTGATTATTCATAACAATATTTAAAGAAAATTTCTATGAAATTTAAAAAAAATATTTCACTATCGCTTCCATCGTTTTTTTTATCCTATAAATGTTGTACATTATAATACATTATAATATTTAATATACATTTTTTTTTAATTTTTTTTTAGAATGCAGCATCATTATAATTTTTAATTCTTATATAATTTATTAATGTGGAATTCAAGTAAAAATTAAACATTTTATGTTTTATTATAGGCGATGTCGATGGCTGGGTATTAAACTAATCAGGAGCTGACTGGAGAAGAATCTAGTCGCGCTCATTTGAATCACTGTTGAGTATCAGCCAATAAACACACGCAAGGATCATGAAAATGGTGCTGTCTCAACGTCAGAGGGAGGAGTTGTAAGTTTAAAAATTTCACGTCTATCTTATTCACTAAAAAATTATCGGACATTGCACTTAAACCTTTCCAAGAATAAATAATTTATACAATTATTGTTCCTTCCAATAAGTGAAGTTTAGATAAAGATGAAGTTTCGCATATTTACTTTTATGCTTGCTAAAACATTTCTTTAGGTAATCTCTGCATATTTTTGAAATATTATGAAAACAAAGATTATTATTTTATTCTTAAAAACATGATTAAAAACATTCAGATAAAAAGTTTATATAATTTAAACAGGATCGAAATTGAACAGTAAAGATGTATATATTGTTATTGCAAAACATCTGCGGAAAAGAAATATGCTACGTGAAATTTTTATCGTACGATTATAGCCAGAGCGTGTTTTGTAACACGCAATGCATACTAATTATTAATGAAGAAGCACCAGCTATGAACTACGATAAGGGGAGAGGAACTTGATCAGTTTCTTTGATCTTCTTAATCTTGGATGATTCATATTTGATTACAGTTTGAGAAATTGGCTAGAAAACGACGATAAATCAATTCCTGATTGTACAATAATCCCAGAATTTTAGTTACAATTGAATTTAACAATTGTACACGACTAATATAATTTTATAATTTAATCTTAAAATATTTCATAAAATATTTTGCTCTGGTACATTTGAAATAAGAATATTTCATCAAGGAAAATATTTCTAATATTTATTTCTAATTTGTACGAATAGAAGAAACGATAACTTAAAACATATAAGACTAGCAAGAGATATATATATATATATTGCAAGCAATTGTTTGTAAACTGATGCAAAGTATCGATGAATATGTAATGTATGTTAATTTTAACGAGAATTCTTGAGGAATTTGTAAGGCAGAGAGGAGTGATGTGACAGAGCACATATTATGTCAATTGTTATGCAGGAAAGTACAAGTCGAGTATAATAAGTAGTATCATCGCAAAATTATCCGCGAGAAAAGGAAAAGATGAAAGGGATTGCAACGCAACGAAATTTTATCTAGTATGGTCACATTAATCTTGGTTGAATACACGAGAACAAAAGGCCTTATTGCATATTCACTCATTTTTCTTTTCTTTTATTTTTATAACGACAGAAATGAGATAAAACGAAATCTATAGTATCTTTTTTCTTTATTTCCTTTTATTTTTCTTTTTTAATATTTTGTAAAATATTTTATTAAAATTAGAAAGAAACAATATAATACAAATAAAAAGTTTACACGAATAATAATTATTTCAAATTTAAATTCAAATGATAATTATGTTATATTATTTTAGTATATTATTTAGTACAAAACAAGATATAGTCTCAAACAACATGATTTATTTCGTATAATACGTTTTCATTCATTCAATTCGAATGAAATGATCTGTAAACATTAGTTTCATTCAAGATCATCAATACGTGAATTAATTGTCATCATCAATTATGACTCGTTGTGTTTCTAATACGGTAGGAAATGGAATAGGAAGAAAGAAATTCGTGTTACAGGAGAAACTTAACGAAAGTGTTAAAAAAATAAAATTTCTTTCTATATTTTTCTTGTTCAATATTTTTCTTCTTCGTTTTAAACATAGTTTTTGAAACTGCTTGAAAATCAACGTTAAACATACATGTATGTATGTACTTTCGGAACTTTCATCGCTGTACTTGAACCAGAAAACGTTTTTACGCTTCATGAAGATATTGCGAAAGAAGTTTTTAAACGAAAATAAATTACAAATAAAATTGGATAAAATTTTTTTCAAAAAATGAATTTCAAAATAAAAATAATAATATACATACATACTCGATAAAATATTATTTTAGCAATATTGATTAAGCAATAAAATTTATACATTATATAAAGCAAACAAAAACAAAAGTCACAAAAACAAATTTCTTCTCTTTTATTCTACAAAATGTCAACTCTGCAAAATATCAATATGAAATGTCAATTTCAACCCTTTTAACCTTAAATTTTTATATACGTATATCGTAATAGTGACGTCATAGTAAAATCTTAAGTAAATGGAAAATTTTGTAAGATGTTTTGTAAGTGGAATCTTCAAATTTTTAATTTATTCGCAATATTTATAAAAGAAGTTATAATATTAATTTTCTGAATATGCAGAATATAGTAGATAAATCGAAAGTGATATACATAATAGATTCAAAATTATTTCATTTCTCTTATCTAATTATCATTATCGGCAATCTTTAAATTAAATTTTATCGCTTTATCGAAACAATCGATCATCGAAAGAGTTAAATCTAACCTAACAATTAGCATCGTCGCTGCTCGAAACCTTAAATTCTTCTAACCTTAAATTTCCATATACACATGTGGAATCTTTAAATTTTTAATTTATTATTTTATAAATATATTATTTATAAAGAAAATTGTAGTATTAATTCTTTGAATACGATAGCTAAATCTAAAAATGATATACAATAAATTCAAAATTATCTCATTTGTCTTATCTAATTAAATCAAATTTTCTCATTTTATCGAACGAAGCAATAGATCATGGAAAGAGTTAACCTAACCTAGCAACTAACATCATCGTTGCCCGAAACCTTATCGTTACCCTCGAACGGTCGATTAATCGAGACGGGCGAAACGAAGACAGAAATGGTCAAAGATCAATAAGTGAGCGTGACGAAAAATATGGTTGTGTTTTCCATAATTATTTTCTCCTTGAAGGAGAGCAACAGCAGAGCCGGAGGATGGTCGATATTCGCGATACACTTCCCTTGTCAAGTTATTAATGGGAAAAACGGGACACCATCGATCGTAATGTCGA
>NW_006263555.1:234790-237344 GCF_000469605.1 Apis dorsata | reverse complement strand
CGTCAAATCGGTCGTGGATCGACGCGTGTGGTGCGCGGCAGCTGCCGCAGGAGAGGGCGTCTCTCGAGCACGCGCGAATAGCGGGATCGATAACGCGTCGAAGAACCGGTGGACGCCGCCGGCAGCCCGCCACCACATAGAAAAAGAAATGACCAGGAGCGAGGAAATGTAGGGATACGCGATGGACATTCCGGGACAGGGGATCATACGGTCATAATTTCTTGAGATAAATTTTCAAGTTTTCTCCTTTATCTTTGTTTCGTTTTTTTTCCTCTCTTTTTTTTTTAAGAAACATATGTGGCATATATGAAATGAAAGTTATCTGTGAACTTTTATTTAATCTTTAGACTTTTTCATTTTTCTTTAACTTTAATCTAATTTCTGCCGTTATATTTTCTTAGTTATACTATTTGTAAAAATTATGTTAAGCAATAGGTTAATTGTGTAGCACTTAGAGCTATAGTGGGGGAATTGAGACATGTGTTTTCATTGGTCTTTCTTTAAGTAGGATGGTATGTCTCAATCGGAAGTGATACGTAATTGATGTAGAATTTTCTATAAGAAATTCTACTAAATTTTATTTATCCCGTATATAATAATTGGATATATATTTGTAAAAAATATTGTTCGTTAATGATTACTTTTTTATTTGATTCATCGTCTGAGTACTTAATATATATGCATTTGTTATTCTTCGAAGCGAACATAACCTCTCAGAGGATAGATAATAGTGACTAAAGAGCTGAACACCAGTCCATTGGAAATCGTTTTCATTGTCTTTTAGAACGTAAAAAGATAGAATTATCGTATATGTTTTTTTATTCTTGTTATTGTTAAAATTATGCAGCGAATATTTTTATCAACACATTTTCAATTTTAATTATCCATAATTACAATTTAATAATTCTAATTGTATCGTCGAATCATTCGAGAATTTTTGCGTCAAACTGCACGTGCTATTCCATGAAATTTTATGCACGTTTACGAATACAGCTACGATTTCGCAATAATACGCGGAACGAATGAATCACGGACGAAAAATTGTGATTTTACAATTAACAAACTAAGAACATATTACGCGGCATTTAAGTAGGTCATAATATAGAATCGAAGTATGATATAATATATGCAGGGAATGTGTTGTATGTAATGAATGTTACAATCTTGATTGCGACAAATACGTAGGTAAATTGTTTTTAGGTTAGATCACATAGTAGAGAAATTGAGCGTTCAATGTCGTATAATATGAATGGGAACGTACATGGATTTGCTCTAGTATTCTTTTTATAAATATTAACCGGTATAAAATAATTATATATTTTAATAGATTCTTGTGTTACGAAATAAAAGGAATATATAGAGAAACTAAAAAATATCATTAAAAATGAAAATGATATTTACGATATTACGAAAGAGAGTTGAAGAACAATATATCGAACGAATGGAATGTATCGTGGGAAAATGATGTAGAAATAATTTATCGAAGCTATAGAGAACGGTAATCTAAAAATAAAAATGATAGAGTAATTGAATTAGCATTCTATATGCAAAATTTATAGATATCTTTTCTGTTAACATATGCTTCATAATTTTTTTTTGTTTGATTTATTATTATTATGCATTAGAGAATGTAACGATGTATGATTAAAAATGAAAAAATATAAGAAAAATATAAGTAAATTTATTCGAATTTGAGATGTTTACGTCCTCAAAGATTAAGAACATTTCAAATTATTGATTTATTGTTTCGAACACGAGTAATAAAAAAATATCGCGATTCAAAGACGAAATAAAGGAAAAATAATTATCAGATTATTTTCTGCTGTGGATTAATTGCAATACTTAAATATTTAGAAACATAATTTCAAAAACATCTGATTATTGAAAATTTTTACGAGTAAAATTACTCAGAAGTGGCTGGTTAAAGGTGCGCCATACGCATTAAAGAACGAGATCTTGGAAACAAAGGAATAAATATAGACGAAGAAGATAGATAATATGATAAAGGGTTTCATTACAGGTGGCCACTCAGAATATCATCTACGATACCTCTTATCAAGCTCCGGTGTATCATCTTTCGAGTTAAAGTGAAACTTAAGCCTCGTTGTTAAAACGATCATTGATCTTGTCGTGTAATCGATAACTTGTTCTTTTTCACTTCCTTATTTGTTTGCATTTGGTAAAAAACGATCATTAAAACATTGAAATCCGGGAAACAAGAAAATTGCTAGGTAGGAATATTAATAGATTGTCGATGACTAGCTTTCGTTACCAGGAAGTAATAGATTTAAAATTCGAAATAATTGATGAAGTATTTATTTATTTTTGCTGAAACAAGATTATTAATGCATGAAAGTAGTGGTGAAATCAATCACTGAATAACCAGTTAATTAATATCACTTCGAATCCATCGATTCGTTTTTTACAATGAAAAGTAATCGAAATTAATATTTTTAATAGAAATGATGTTTACACATCAAGTGAAATAAAAATTTAAAAAGTGAAATAAAATTCAATCTTAAGAAAAAAGTTTCGATTAAAAAATCGAATGAGC
>NW_006263555.1:232738-234575 GCF_000469605.1 Apis dorsata | reverse complement strand
AAAAAAAAAAAAAAAAAATGACGCGACCGTATAATAAATTTTAAAATATTTAAGCGGGAGTGTGCACGTCAAATTCTCAGTGTCGAGTGTGTATGTACGAAAGTTAAAGATCGGTTGGCTACAATGAGAGCTAGCAATCGATAAAGCTCCTCCCCCTTCATTTGCCAGCGTTTCTCCTATTCTGTTTCGTTAACCATATAAGAAAGTGGAAAATAATAGGGGAGAAGGGTGAAAGTGGTGTAAAACGCGATCGATACGTATTACTGTGTAAAGGGTTTCGAGGGATGTTCGAAGGGATGGAACAAAGAATTGCACCCCCGACAGAAGTGACATTTTTAACGTGTACATGCCTTTCATATAGAAAAAACTGATTTATCTTGCGTGACAGGATATTATTACGATAAGAGACGATTTTTTTTTTTCTTGATAACAGATCATTTCCTTCGAGTCGAAATTCTTTTTTTTTTTTTTTTATAAATTTACATAAAATTTGTGTCTATTATTCCGATTTAGAATTCGTTATAATTTTTATTATACATTATTATATAATTGATTTTCTCATGAAATTATATATATTTTTATTAAAACTGTGAAAAGAAGAAAAATCGTAAGAGCACACGTTTAAATTTATATTGACAAAAAAAAAAATTAATTCATACATCAATTTATTTTTTTTATTACGTAATAATCTGCATCTGCAAATAATTATTTTTTAAACTTTTTATATGTTTATTGATCTTGTCATAAAAACTAGACTCGTAAAACTTTCGACGTATGTTAGAAAAATAATAAAAGCACATTTCGTTTGTCGTAAAGAAAAAGAACACGTTTGTGTTCAAAGCGATTTAAGCGATTATTACACAATCATATCTAACCTAATCTAAATTAACACGATTCATTTTTATTACAAAGAGAGAAACAAATTTATACGTTTGACTACGAAAAGAATCGTGTTATCATCTTTTACCACGAAAAATGTTGCAATAATTTTCAATAATATATTTCTCTTAAAATGATAGAAAGGTTACCTACGAATAAATAGATTGTTTTGGTCGTTTGCCACAAAATTAACTTGTTGGCAAGATCGACTATAAATTTCATCACAATCGATACTTGTTATCTAATTTTTTTTCTTTTCTTATATTATTATTATTTAAAGAAAGAAAATTATTTACAAAAAATAATAGGCTCGTTGAAGTGGAAAACTTTCGTTGATTGAAATAAGAATTACTTTCTAAAATTTACTATCTTCTTATTCCGATTTATATGAAGCTATAATTAAGATTTGAAATTTACATATGTAGTTAATAACCGCGCTGGTTGGTTTTATTGCAGTGAAATTAATCTGAGTTATCTTATAAGCATATATATACCCTATTAAATGATAATAAGCATTTAATGATACAAACAGCGTTGATTATCTGAATTTATTCCGTGACTACGTTTACTTATGTACTGATGATTGTCAGAGGTTTTAAGTGCGAATAGAAAATATAATCGTTTGCAAAAAGCAATAGAAAGAAATTAAAATTGCGTTTTATGGTGGTAGATGATTGGTAATAAAATTATTGAAAAAGATTTGAATTACATGTATCTTTCTATATAAAATTTGTAATTATTGTTATGGCATTAAACTCTTATATTCCACTTTATTTTTCTGTTTTAAGACAATATTATCAATTTTCAGCAATAGATTATCATTTATTTTACAAATATATAATTTTTAAATATAATAATTATTATATATATATATAATATTTTATTAAGATCTTTCTTTCAACATATTTTTTTATTTAATTTTGGTTTATTTTATTTGTATAATAAAATTGTAATGAAA
>NW_006263555.1:227250-232250 GCF_000469605.1 Apis dorsata | reverse complement strand
ATATATATATATATATATATATAATGTATATGTAAAATATTAGATAATATACTACTCTTGCTAGTATATTATCTAATACTTAGTCACGAATTATTTCACACATTTTATAATTCACATTTAAAAGAGAGAAATGCAAAGTCCATAATTTTGATTAATAGAAATATTTTGAGGTTATGTATCTAATCATATATTTACATAATCTTTTAATAATAGTGATCACAATAAAAATTTTTTCTAATTTAATTAAATAGAACTTTCAAACAGAGGATATGTTCGCGAAATAAATTAATTCGAATATAACGTATGTAAACAAAACTCATGAAAAGAATCTAAACGTATGTATATACGAGTGCAGTTCTCGTTCCTGCGAGGAAACCTTATATCTCGTGTACGCGATACCCGTTGACGGGTGTGTAAAGTAAATAGAAAAAGAAGAGGCAAAGAGAGTGGGAAAGGGATCGTCTTCGTATAAAAGAAGATCACGTTGGTCGGGCGACCCTCGAGATCCTTGAAATTTATGCATAAGCATAAACGACGAAAATTTTTGTCTGACTTGTCCGTTATAAAGTATAGTAATTTTTAGTCTGGTGAATTTCGATCGAAAAATGGATCGATCTTTTTCTTTTTCCTTTTTTCCATTGCCCCGAGTGACGGTTCGACGAATATGTTTTCGCTCACCTGTAACTTTCTCTGCTCGAGAGACGGCCGGTTCCTAAAACACTCGTGAATAATTAGCAAAATGGCCAACCCGGAATACTACAGTAAAGTGGTGGTTTCTCGTATAGTAGATGGTAATTTATTATGTTGTCCCGTTCGATGAAGTGAAAGGATCTCTAGGATCGCTGAAAGAGAATCGATCACGCTTTCCGGCTGTGTTTACTTTGTTTGCCGGCATTTGAACGGTGCGGAACAAAACTTATAGTGATAATTCGCCACGTACTATCACGTGGAAGCAGGTGAACAGAGACGAACGACCGACTTCAGGCCTTTCACCCCGACATAATTCTGCCCGACTTTCAATCTCTTTCCCACGTACTCAACCTGTGCCCTCTATTGTATCGGCCTAGCTTGCAAACAGTTGTTAGCCAAATGTCATTATATCTCGAAAACTATATCGATACTTGGCCAGCCGCGAGATAGCGCTGCGTTAGATTTCAAATTCTTTAGAGATATGAATGTAACTTGTTCGCAAGCGTTGCACGTAAGAACGATGTCTGATAGACACTCTATACGTCTACTACACGTGCAAGGAAGTGAATTATGTGTACACTACGATTCAAAAGTTTGGGAATATTTATTTTATGAGAAAAAACTTGAATTTCTTTTATGAAAAATATACATTTACATGTTAATTTATTAAATTTATTAATTTTAATTATTATTAATTTATTATATTTATTTTACCATAATCATCATTTATATTTATATATTATAAATAATATATAAATGTAATAAATTAGCATTGAAAATTTTTTATTATAGAACTTTCTACATAAATAATTGCAAATAAAAAAATAAATTGTGGTTATGTAAATATAAGCATAGGAAAATTTACGTAATTATAAGAAAATATTACGTAGAATATAAATATTATAATTTTGAAACATTCTGTACTGTGAAGGCGGAATGATACGTGCAAGTTCGCGGCGTTATTTCACACGTTGACGAAGAAAGTGTGTTTCACAAAATGAGGCTAACGGAGAATGTTCAAGTACTTCTGTTACTTCCGCTAACACAAAGATCTCATCTTCGTTTTGCTGAGAGAATTTCAATGACGATATGTTTCATTTGTAAACAAAAGGATGTCATTAAGATTCACATTATGAATTAACGGATTATTGAATACATATAGAGATCCATCTCCTAATTATGATAAATTATATTGGTTGTTAAAAATAGTACGTTAAAACTATTTAACGTAAATTGATTTGTAACAAATAAATACGATAAGATTAAACATCCATTTAATATATACTTATTTTATGATTGTTATTATATCGATTTTCTTAATATGATATTTAAAACACTTTTTATATTATTTTAAATTTAATTAATATAAAAATAATTACAAATGGAAAAAAAAAGAAAGAAAATAAATTGATCTATGAATAAATTAAAATGATTGACAAATGTTTTGAAAAATTCTTCTTCTTTAATTTGCTGAATGACGTAACTTGTTTTTATGTCGAATAGTAGTAATACAACATAAAAATAACAATCGAGTGGATTATTTTTTTTGCATCGATAATTAATGTTCAGGAAAAAGTTACACTGTTTAATGAATTATGCCTACTATTTAAAACTGGTTTTAACAAGGACAAATGCATTGTTTAACTGGCTTCAAAGATATGCTATAGTTAATGTACTTTTTCAGAAATAAGGCGATTGCGGATTATCTCAGTACCAATGGTTATCAAGATGCGCTTGAGGCGTTTAAGAAAGAAGCCGATATGCCTGGGGAAGTGGAGAGAAAATATGGAGGTCTTCTGGAAAAGAAGTGGACCTCGGTCATACGCTTGCAAAAGAAGGTAAAATATTATATATTTTGAAATTTTTAAATTTATTAATCAATTTCATTAATAAGTTTTTAGGTAAGTTTTCTTTTTTCAGCATTAACAAAAAGAATACAACTTGGCAACAATTATTTGGAAAATGAAATATGAAATAGAGATAAAAATGCAAATATCTTCTTTAGAAAATTGTGAAAATATATTGCGCCATCTATTTTAATTAAGATCTCTAGTTTGAAATAATTTCTAGGATTAATTATTAAAAATTAAAGGGATTTATTACTTTTTACTATAATATAATTTCTGCATACCATTTATTTATTATTTTGTCAAAACATATATAAGTAAAAAAAAAAAAAAACAATTGCGTCAGCAACGTTACCAAGAATTAGATAATTGAATCGTCACAAACGTGTGCATAAATTGCAGCGAATGTGTCATTAAAGAATAAAATTATATAAAAAAAAAAATGACTATCTTTGATTCTATAAGACTATGGATTAATTCAAATTTTTATTAATAATTTTTCATAATTTTAAATAATGTGAAACAGAGATTATATTGCAGCGAATATGTCATTAAAGAATAAAATTATATAAAAAAAAAAATGACTATCTTTGATTCTATAAGACTATGGATTAATTCAAATTTTTATTAATAATTTTTCATAATTTTAAATAATGTGAAACAGAGATTATATTGCAGCGAATATGTCATTAAAGAATAAAATTATATAAAAAAAAAAATGACTATCTTTGATTCTATAAGACTATGGATTAATTCAAATTTTTATTAATCATTTTTCATAATTTTAAATAGTGTGAAACAGAGATTATATTAAAATTTTTGTATATAACAATATATTAAGTATAATTATTATAAATAAGATAAAAGACAACAATGTATTATTATTTTAAACATTGTAGGTAATGGAACTGGAATCCAAACTCTCTGAAGCTGAGAAGGAATTCATCGAAGGGGCACCAACACGTAGCAAACGATCACCATCCGAGTGGATACCAAGGCCACCCGAAAAATACAGTCTTACTGGACACAGAGCTCCTATCAACAGAGTTATTTTCCATCCGGTTTTTAGTCTTATAGTATCTGCCAGCGAAGATGCCACTATCAAGGTAGAATCATTGACTTTGAAGTTGAAAGAGTCATTGAAATTAAGCGATGGCAAAAATAAAACGAGTTTGTTGTTATAAGAATGATAACGTTTGACCTGTTCATTCAATATTTTTATCTTTGTTCTTCAGTAAGATGAATAATTGAATGGTTGAAATTCATTGTCATGGAATCTCTCAATATATATGAAATTTCACTTTGTAAGTATATCAGAATATTCAACGTGAAGTCATCGAAATAACAAAGAAAAAATTATGCATTGTCAAAATTTTAAAAAAGAATACATCTTCCATGATAAAAGAAAATCTATCAAAATTTTATTTCTGTTTATCATATAAGACAAAGTAAATTGATAAATGTAAAATTATTCTCTTAAGAAAAATTCTTGTTTCACTGTATAATAATACATAAGTGAAAAAAAAACATAAAAATACGTTTACAAAAAATGCATATCATCAAAAATTTAATAACACATAAGTAATATAAAATTTGATTTGCAGAAAAGAGTACATATTAGAAAAAATATTCTATTGTTTATAACAACCGACAATATTTTGTCTATAAAAGGAAGATTTTTTTAAAAATTAATAATTGAAATAACTAAAATTTTAATTTATTTTCAATTTAAATATTTATGTTTGAAATTAATTAATTGTTTCAATATTTAAATCATTTTTGGAACTAGAAACCAAACGTTTTCAATCATTTTCATTCATTTTTATAAATTATCACCCCGTTAGTTTTTTTTAACCAAAACTATTTTCTCATGCCATATTTAATTTTATCCAGGTGTGGGACTTCGAGAGCGGCGAATTCGAAAGAACGTTGAAGGGGCACACTGACAGCGTACAGGACGTTTCCTTCGACGTCTCCGGTAAACTGTTAGTCTCATGCAGTGCAGACATGTCTATTAAGTTATGGGACTTTCACCAGTCATTCGCCTGCGTGAAAACCATGCACGGACATGATCATAGTGTCAGCTCTGTCGCATTTGTGCCACAAGGGGATTTCGTAGTGAGCGCCTCTAGGGATAAGACCATCAAAATATGGGAAGTAGCGACAGGGTATTGTGTTAAAACGTTAACGGGGCACAGAGAATGGGTACGAATGGCCAGAGTCAGTCCTTGCGGAGAATTAATAGCTAGTTGCTCGAACGATCAAACGGTACGAGTTTGGCACGTAGCAACAAAGGAAACAAAGGTATGCTTTTAATTTTTGTGTGTAAAGATTCTACACACAACATACGTTAGCAAACATATTTTAATTCATATTTTGAATCAATATCGAATAATATATATTTTTCTGTGTTTAAATATTTAAATGTCTTTTATAATATTATAAATATTCTACAATTTTATC
>NW_006263555.1:226489-226941 GCF_000469605.1 Apis dorsata | reverse complement strand
CTTGAATACATGAAATTTTTTTTGAATTTGATTTTGTAATTGAAATTATTGTCATTATTATTACATATGAAATAATATTCACTTGAATACATGAATTTTTTTTTGAATTTGAATTTGTAATTGAAATTATTGTCATTATTATTACATATGAAATAATATTCATTTGAATATATGAAATATTATTCAAGTCAAATATTATTACATATGAAATAATTGTCATTAATTGTTGAATTATTATCCTGTATTGATGAAATCTTTTCTATTTATGAAATCTTTACCGCAAATACGTAATGATAAAATATTATATAATTAAGTTGAATCATGAGTCACGCGAAATAATCGCGAGTTAAAAATCTAATCACAATCGATTAAAAAGTAAAGTAAAAACCAATGTAAATATAAATTTGAAAATTCGATAAGAGTTTTGAATTTTTTTCTATTATTTGCTTTCA
>NW_006263555.1:221538-226232 GCF_000469605.1 Apis dorsata | reverse complement strand
AAAAAAAAAAAAAAAAAGATATAAAGATATCTGTATTTTTAGGTCGAACTCAGAGACCACGAACACGTAGTAGAGTGTATCGCATGGGCACCGGACAGTGCAAGAGCATCAATCAACGCTGCAGCAGGAGCAGACAACAAGGGTGCCCACGAAGGACCTTTCCTCGCATCTGGCTCGCGAGATAAAGTAATTCGTGTATGGGATGTCGGTGCCGGTGTTTGTCTTTTCGCCCTCTTGGGCCACGACAACTGGGTTCGCGGCATCGTCTTCCATCCTGGTGGCAAGTTCATCGTCAGTGCCTCTGACGATAAGACCCTGCGAGTCTGGGACACGCGCAACAAACGGGTAATGAAAACCCTTGAAGCGCACGTCCACTTCTGCACCTCCGTTGGTGAGTAACGATTCCAAAGAGCATCAATTGCCTGGCAAAACACGTTTTCACTTGGAAATTTAAGAAGATTTAATTACTCTCATAGAGTACAGCAGAGCTAGCTGACTTAAAGAGATTAAGAGATCCAATAACAAATTGAATTTTTCCCACATATTATGTAACTTGAGAGGAAGGTATTTTTTTTCTTTTTCTATTCTAATTAGTCTAATTATCATTGCCATTGTTCCATTATTATAAATATGTTCAGTGATTCAGTTTAGAATATTTTATTATTTCATTTTTATTCAATTCTTTTCTTTATTTCAGGTTTTTTCAGATTTTCCAAATTTCTCGAAAACGTATAAAATAAAACAGAGTTTGGAGTAATTTATTATATTCTGATTAATAATTGAAATAAATTTAATTGCATATAGAAGCTTGGTTTATAATATAGAGTTTATAGATTATGCGATACACGCCAACGAGGTGCTATTTTTACAATACATTGATCGAAAGAGCTTACATATCAGCACATCTATCAGTTGAATAAAAAAAAACCTTACAATTTTTCGCGTTACCATTATTTGAATATTGTATAATTTGCTTTTTCTTATCTTTATGCATGATTAACTCATCATAATATCAAAAATGAAATAAATCAATAATGTATGAATCTAAAAAATGATAAACATACAAGAAAAAAATATGTTTACCATTTTTATTTATCAAAACTATTTATACGTATTTTTCAATATATTTTTAAATATTAAAAAAATTATTATTTATTTTACATGTTTATTTGTTCCATTTCTCAAGATTCTTTTTTTGTATTAATTTTCAATAAAGAATTAAATTTTGTAAATTTTTTATTTTAAAAAAAAAAAAATAATAAAAGATTTGAAATTGTTTCATTTTTGTAAAATCAATTATGCAATCTATTATTCGAATATAAACAATTCAACTCTGCTGTACTATATTACATAAAAAGATTTTAATATAAATGCATGATATTAACTACTTACCATTTTTAATTTTAGAAACTGTTTCCTTCAATGTTTCAGATATTCCTAAAATATTCTTAAAACATTTCACATATAGGATAAATTATTAATATAATTTATTACTAATTAAAATATTAATTATACTATAAAATATTAATTATAATTACTAATATAATCATATTTTTGTAGATTTTCACAAAAGCCATCCTTACGTGGTCACCGGTAGTGTCGATCAAACGGTGAAGATCTGGGAGTGCCGCTAGTCACCAAAACATCAGGGTCTCGTTGAACCTTCGTCGAGAAAGAAAGATTTTGGAGAGAAGGCGAACGATGCGCGTCGAATTCGATGAAAACGGCCGAGAGAGTAAGCTGCTACAAAAAAAAAAAAAAAAAAGTTATCGTACATACTACTATTATTAATATTAATATTATTATACACACATAAACATGTACGATTAAGAGCTCTTTAATTAATTTATAATAAAGTATAATTAGTAATTATTAATATTACATATACGTTTTACGGTAATGAACTGCACGATTCGAGGAGAGTCGGTCGAGATTAAATTTTCTTTCGTGAGGAGGACATTGCCATAATTTCATCGACGGTTAGAAAAAAAAAAAAAAGAAAGGAAAGAAAATTCCTCGTATTAAAAAAAAAAAAAAAAAATAATACAACACGTACATGTTCATTCGAATGATTGATCGATCGTTTTATCCCTTTGTGAAGAAGTGTGCTACTAATTGCTATACATCTGGCTATGTTAAAAGAACTATGTCGTCGTCCTCCTCGATCCACCGACGATAAATGGGAATTTCGGCTGTGTGTCATGTCTCTGAGATACATAAGAAGAATCATGGTCGCTCGTTCTCATTTTGCCGTGCTGACCTCTCCTCGAGCGTTCTTGACGATGTGACATCCGAAGATGACACCGAGATACGTATGACACACAGAGAGATACACATATACGCGTGTGCGCATATACGTATTATTAAAAGAAGGAAAGCGTCAACCGTTTCACTCAGTAGTGCTGAGCGTCAATTTGATCGAGTACGTAGCGTGTTCCTTCGTACAAAGAAAACACAAAAGATGTAATAACAAAAAAGTGTGAACGTACGAGCGTGTAACGAACGTAGCGAACAGATTTCACATTAATTATATAATTGGAAATCAATGAGCGTTTGTTTGGGAACGTTTTATTCGTAATGTATGCTGCATATGTGCGTATTACTCTTCATGCGACAAAAATAATATTTCGAATTATTTCTCTCGACAAAAAGTCGAATGGAAAAAAAAAAAAGAAAAAAAAAAAAGAAAAAGGAAAACATCTAAACCGAGATCGGCCGAAGGCGAACGTGAAATGTACGGAAAGAAATGTTAACGTTAAAAATGAAATGATGGCTTTCGGCAGTGCGTGGCGTCCAATCAACGTGCATTATTAATATTAGAAGGACGGCCGAGTGGAGCGTGCGAAAAAAAAAAAAAAAAAAAAAAAAAAAAGAAAAAAGAAAAACATGAAAAATAAACGTGCAAGCGTGTATTCGTATGGAAGTACTTCAGCCGCATAATTCGTTGCGTGGGTCCCGAGATATGAGGGGTACTAGTTGTATATTTAGCTCTAAACTACTATTAGCGGTAGCGCAGACGTAACGTAGACAAGAAACAAGAGAAAAAAAAAAAAAAAAGGAAAGGGAAAAATAGAATCAGGCCACGAGTGTACGATCGATCGGTACACACAACACACACATATACTTACGCAGCCATTCGTCGAGACTTCGTGTAAACAATGCTTAATTAATTAAGGCCGATTTTTCAAATCATATCTCTATTATCCACTATTACATTTTTCCTAACATTTTTCCTTCCCAAATCTAAAATAAGCGCCATCCTCTTGCTCGTGTCCATTCATTCCCCCTTAAACTCCGAAGAAAGCTCCAGACCATTTGACTCGATGTCGTAACTAAATTATTTTGTTGAAAAAATAAAAATGAAATTCTCATTAAATCGATTTAACTTAGTTCTGCTGTACTATCTGTGTGTTTCGTCGTCGTTCGTGCATCGTTGTTTGCCATCGATAATTTTTCGATTCATTGGTAATAAAACCGTAGTTAATCACGATACTGGAAGTTCTGTTCTTTTGGAGGAACAACTCTCCCTATTCGTCTAACGACCCGGTGAAATTATAGAAATTCTTCCAGAAGACAAGACCAATTGTAATGTTTTATTCGAACAAACAGGCTTCGTTCGTCTGTCGATCTAACTTTTGTCTACTTTTTCTTTTTCTCCCGACAGAATTTTTTAATGTAGCACTCTTGTACAAAACGATTCTTTCGGAATCGGAGCGTGACAGGATCGCACGTGTACACAGTGTTTGATGGCTCGCGTGAAAAAACAGAACGAATTTCTTTCTTTCTTTCTTTCTTTCTTTCCTTCTTTCTTTCTCTCTTTCTTTCTTTCTTTCCTTCCTTCTTTCGTTCTTTCTTTCTCTCTTTCTTTCTTTCTTTCTCTCTCTCTTTCTTTCCTTCTTTCTTTCTTTCTTTCTTTCTTTCTTTCTTGTCAATCGACCGACCTTGTGCACCTCAATTTCGCTCGCGAGGCATGTACGATACTCGCAAGTTCCATAGAAGCGAGCAATGCGTACGATTTAAGTCACGACTCCGCAAGTACATGCATGTCAGTATTTTACATTTATAATATAGAGAGAGAAAAACTAACACACGTACACGAACACGTATATACTCATATATATTTATAATATATGGTATATATTATACATATATATATATAAATATATATATAAATATACATACACATACACAAGTATATACACAAAAATACGTGTGTGTATATATGTATACACACAATTATATTATTGTAATTGAGCAGTGAAAACGAAAATACGCGTACCGAACAGTTAAACTTAACACAATTCGATGTTCGGTATTTATACGTAGGATGACGTAATAAAAGTAATGTCGTAGTTGCTTTTCGTAAATTCCGTTGCACTTGCTTTAGTAATTTTTTTCTCGCTTTTTCTACCCGCCCTTCGATAAAAAAAGAAACGATGCTGACACGTTTGGTAGAGTAAAAAAATAAAGTTTTATCATCATTTGTGATATATACGTATACATCGACAAATTTTTCATTAAAATCCTTGCGTTGTTGTTGTTGAATTGGAACGTAAAAAAAATATTAGCGAGTCTATAGGGAAATAATGGAAAAAAGGATGGACATGTTTTAAGAAACCGCTATGGCGAGTTTATTTGCTTGTCTTACGCGTGTATGGCTCATTAAGAAAGAGCTTACAATAATAAGATCGTCA
>NW_006263555.1:218326-221311 GCF_000469605.1 Apis dorsata | reverse complement strand
ATATATATATATATATATATATATATAGTTGAAAACGGAAGAAAATGACAATACAATTTTGGAAATATATGAAATGTCAAAAATTTAATTTGAAAAATATATTTTGAATAAGATGGCCAGTATGATATAATGAGATTAATGTAAACTTGTTAATGTTTTTATATTTTTACAAATTTTAATTTCATCAATACTTATTATTAGTACAATTTTTAATATATATAAGATAATCTTTAAAGAAAAGTACAAATTTTGGTGTTCGTTAATGAATAATAAAAGTTCATTTTAATGTATTAAGTTTTTAAGATCAAATACATTTATAATTGTTGTATATAATTATAATAGCAACTATTAGTTACATGATTTAAATTCATAAAAAAAACAGTTTAGTTAAAATTGGACGATCTCATTATTTCAATGCTCTTTTCACTTGAAGATTAAAATTATTTTGTATTTCTTTATATTGTTTCTTTCTCTGAGAATTTTTTATTTTAATATATTAAAACATATAAAGAATTATTTTTTGCAAATTACTAATCACAGAAAGAAAAAAAGAATTTATGTTTTAAGTGCAAAATGTAAAAGATATATAATCTATAGATATATAATTTTTGTCTTCTCGTTATTCAAAATAACATTGTTTTTTTTTTTTTTATGAATTAAAAAATATTTTAAAAATTCATAAATATTTTCTATAATAGAAAATAATTTATTATTAAATACTACTACATAATAAAAGTGCCAATAAGAAATTCTCATTAATTATATATTTATTATGTTATTATTATAAACTATGTCAAAATTTTACTTTATTTAATTAATAATACATAAATGATATCAAAAGTTATAATTTGATAAGATATAAGAATATCAGATAATAATAATGAAAATTAGATTTAAATTATTTTTTTTTTAAATTTTAAACTAACATAATTTCAAGATTATATTGTTTTGTTCTTAGAAAAGATGATAAATTAAGAATAATTTTTATTATTTTAAAAGAGTATCTAGTGTATTAATATTTCATTTTTTGATTTTATTTATAAATCGAATTAAATGATTTTATTTTTAACATGCTTGGAATTGTATTAAGAAACACAGTAAGTATAACTTTTCATTCTTTATAAAAATTATTGTAATTTTTCTCATTTAATGAAAAATAAGAAATATAATTTCATTACTTTTAAAAATAATAAATGAAATTCATATTTTTTAATAACAATAAAAATCACAAAAATGAGATTTTTTGATTGTTATTATAGATTTAACTCATAGATAGATTAATATATGAATTATCCATAAATTCAAAATTACGTTCGTATTTTTTATTACAATACAATAAAAATAATATGAATTTGTATAATAAAAC
Source organism: Apis dorsata (assembly GCF_000469605.1). NCBI lineage: Eukaryota > Metazoa > Arthropoda > Insecta > Hymenoptera > Apidae > Apis > Apis dorsata. The sequence continues at coordinate 219,945 of NW_006263555.1, read as the reverse complement.
GTTATAAGAAAGATAGAGATAAGGTATATAAATATTGATATCAGCGCCATCTATTGTATGCCTCAATTGTAACACAAGTAAAAAGTATAAGAAATAATGAAAGAAAGAAAGAAATTTTTTTCGTAGTATATAGATATGTAAGTATATATGCTTTTTTTGAGTACATGAATATAGTTTCTATATTAACCGTAATAAATCGCAGAGGGCGTAAGAAACATTCTGCTTTTTTCGAAGTCGGTATTTCAAAACGTGAGTTACAAAATTCCGTAAGATGTCATACTTATCTTATGCTAACCTCGTCTAAGATGTGATCTCTAAAATTTAGAAAACGATATTACTATTCGAAGATAATAAAAATATATCAATATTAGATAAGTTTTGTTAGTTCAATTATTGAATGAATTATTTTCGATGGATTGTATTTTTTTACGTCTTTTACGTTTTTCGACCATAGTAAATTGTAAAATTGTAACAAACGTCTTGATTTTTCGAGATCGATATTTCAATACATATGACATAGATGATTTTCTTTATTATCAACATGTATTAAAATGGAATTTATATGAATAAAAAATAATTAAATATTTATACTTACATTTTTAAAATATTTTAAATTTGGAATATAATAATTTCAATGAAATGAAATTTATTTTAAATATCGTTACAATTATGTTTATATTTTATCTTATTTTTTAACTGAAATAAATTCATCAAAAAATCTTTACATCTTGAAGCTTTAAAATACTTATTAGAGAAATGAAAAAATAATATCTTCTATACGTAAATTAAAAACAACGATTTTCTCTTATTTAAAAATATTAACAATTAAATTCAAAACATGGAGGGATCAATAGAATAATCGCTATAAAATTTGTAATACAGTCGTTTTAATTTAGAAATTCTTGAAAGGAGACACTGATATGAATAATATAATCATATACGTATATACAATAAAGAGAATTTTCCATTCGTATTGTGTTTAAATCGTATTATTGCGTGTCTAACGCTATCGCGGGATTCAGATCGATGTAGACTGTTTATCAAGTTTCCCTACCAAACGAGAATTAATTGATCTGTACACCACTGTAAGTCGTATCGTTCGAGACATCGAGTTGTATATTTCTGTATATTTCACGTGTTTTCAGTTAGATTCGAATGATTTAAATTCGAATGAAAAAAAAAAAAAAAAAAAAGTGTATTTCCCTCTTAAAAAAACAAAGTAATTTTTAAAATTATCATAAAATTTATTACCTCCATTTAAAATAATTCGTATAATTTATATCGTTTAAAATGCGTTGTAAAATACAAAAAAAGTTTATTAAACGTTGGAAAAAAATATTTATATACATATATACACGGCTCGATGCCTCTGAAGATGTAATTTCTACAAATCTTAAAGGAATCGTCGAATATTCTCGTAGATCGAGATTCAGAATAAAATTTCTCATGTGTCTTCAATACTTTGTATACCTTATTTATTTTTCTTTTTTTATCTTCGTATAATAATCATAAACGTACAATTTAAAACAATAGTGCTTGTGTGTGAGTGTGTACGTGTGTATGTGTATGCAATGTACAGGATAATCTTTAAGCTATAATACAATTTGAAATGAAATACA
>NW_006263555.1:217310-218101 GCF_000469605.1 Apis dorsata | reverse complement strand
TTTTTTTTTTTTTTTTTTTTTGTTTTAATACAATTATTTTCACTACTGAATGACAATGTCCATTCTCGGCGTGTAAATATCTCGCTCCTCACTTTCCAGTCCTATTTTTTTATTTTTCCCCAAAATTTTTATTTTATTTTTATTATTATTATTTTTTTTTTTTTTTTGATCATTTCACGCGGCGCAACCAACGGCACCTTGTACAAGAGCCACGATAATCTTTATTTTTTTGTTTCCCTTTTTTCCCCCTTTTTCCTCTCTTTTGTTTCGTTTTTAATGTTTCTGAACGTCTATCTACAGAGTTTCTTTTATCCTTACATTTCTCTCTCTCTCTCTCTCTCTCTCGCTCTCTCTCGCGCTCTCGCTCTCTCTCTCTCTCTCTCTCTCTATTATTCACTTTATTTATTTATTTATTTTTTTTCCCCGTTTATTTTGCCTCGCTTCTGTAAAATATTCATTATTAGGTTTACGATATGATTTTTCCCTCCTTCCGGTGGTCCTTGTGTGTGAGAACCTCCGCTCGTTTGTCCGCACGAACCTCCTTCTCTCCCGCTATATTACAAATTCCACACCCTAAACCCGGGTGATTGCTCGCCTAGAAAGTTACCGTTTACCGCTTAAATAATTAAAGCTATCTGCTATCTAGAGTCTATTCGGTNTAAAATGATCGATTTGACAGGCATTGTATACATTTTTAGATCCCCTTCCTTCCTTCCTACATGTACATTCTTCTTTTATAGTTTATTGATTTTGTATTATCATATTGCCTGATATTTTTCGATGTCATTGGT
>NW_006263555.1:216393-216626 GCF_000469605.1 Apis dorsata | reverse complement strand
ATAATAATAATAATAATAATAATAATAATAATAATAACAATAATAATAACAATAATAATAATAACAATAATAACAATAACAATAATAACAATAATAATCGTAATAATAATGATAATGATAATGATAATGATGTTATTATGATGATAATGATGATGATAATGATGATAAGGATAATAATAATAATAAAAATAAAAGTAAAAAAAGAAAATAATAATAAAAATAAAAGTAAAAAA
>NW_006263555.1:215921-216300 GCF_000469605.1 Apis dorsata | reverse complement strand
AATAATAATAATAATAATAATAATAATAATAATAATAATAATAATAATAATAATCATAATAATCATAATAATCATAATAATAGTAATAACTTGAATAATAAGGGTGACATTAGCATTAAAGGTGATAATGTTTATGTATAGTTCACACTATTCCCCCCTATGGTTAAAAATTGTCGAAAAAAAACCAACGTAAATTGAAAAAGAAAAAAAAAATGTCGGATCACTGATCTCTCAATTAGCAATGCCCTTTTTGTTTAAGTGTTTTCCTCACCGGTTGGCTGTCGATCGCATGTCGTCTTTTTTGCTCATTCATTTTCTTCTTTCGTTCGTTCGTCCACTTACTCTCTCTTTCTCTCTCTCTCTGTTTCGCTCGCTCATT
>NW_006263555.1:213871-215659 GCF_000469605.1 Apis dorsata | reverse complement strand
TCTCTCTCTCTCTCTCTCTCTCTCTCTCTCTCTCTCTCTCTCTCTCTCTCTCTCTCTCATTCCCCTTAGCCATTGTTCGTTTAAATTGCGGACTAGAATTTAATCGAAGATTAAAATTTAATCTGGTAAATACAAGTTTGATTCGTAATATCGAGGATAATTTTTGCCCTTTGTCTCTCTCATACAAGCATACTCATTCACCCTCACTTCCTCTCCCTTCTCAGGCATCGATAGTGTACGGTAATTTTCATAATTATGACCCGTCGCGTCGCGCTTACCTTAAAGCCACGTTTCCATGTACATATTTCCATGTATATATATATATATATGTATGTATATATGTATATATATATATACATCGGTGAAAAGGGACTCGTCTCAAAATTTGTTCTTTATCGACGATCAATTACTCATCGTTCGATCGTCTATAGTATAGGAAACGTAGCGTTAAGGAGTCGTTGTACATGGTCGCTTTTATTTTCGTGTCTGTGAATAATACCGCTATTAGAGAGTTAAGTGTGGTAATTAAGTATAATATACAAGATGATGTACGTGTAATGTTTTCGCATGTTCCGAGTTTCTTCTTCTTCTCTTCTCTTCTCTTCTCTTTTCTTTCTTTCTTTCTTTCTTTTCTTTTTATCTTTTTGTACAGTTATTTACATATGGATGCAAGCTTTACAGTGCCACCGCTTTATAACATCCGGTTTAAAGATGCCGGCGCATCTTCATCGCGCAGAAGAAAGTCTCTTGGCCTTTCGGCACATTCGCCTTTCTTTCTCTTTCTCACACGCATACTCTCTCTTTCTCCCTTTCATTCTTTCGCTCTCTCTCTTCTTTTTTTTTTTTTTATCATCGCATATAAGCTCTATCACATTGGCTTTAAAAGCCGTGTCATTATCGCGATTAAAATTCGAATGGTAATAAAATAATACAATATAATCAATAATAATAATAATATTAATAATAATAATAATAATAATCGTAATAATAATAAAATAGCAGTGATAACGTAAGCCTAATAATACGATAATATTGGTAGTAACTGATAACCTCGATCACCGATCGCTTCATATCTCTCACTTTTTCATTCTCTCTTTTTCTCATTCTCTCTTGCTCTCGCTCTCTCTCTCTCTCTCTCTCTCTCTCTTTCTCTACGTAGAAATAGAAAAAAAAAAAAAAAAAAAAAAAAAAAAAAAGAACACAAAGAACTATATTCATAAGTGGACAGATTTTTTTTTTTTTCTTGATCCTGCATTGCTTGTCCATAGAACGGAAGAACAGCAAACGGAAACCACGAGCTACGAATGAAAAGAAAAAGAATAGGAGAGAAATATAAGAATAAGATAACAATACTAACCGAAGTTCCTTGATGATTAATGCTTGCCCCTTCGGAAGTGAGATAGACAAGCAAGTAGCAGGATGAAGATATTGAGAGGACACAATTTTCTTTTCGTTTCTAATCGTTTTACTTTACTTTGTTTATTTTTTTTTTTCTTCTTCTTCTTCTTTTCCTTTTTTTTTTTTTTTTTTTTTCCTTCCTTCACGAAAGACGACGCGCCCTATTTAATAACCGAACAGACAAAAAAAGGTACGTAGTCGGAGAGCGGAGTGTAATAACATTAACAGCTTAATGACTATGGGATAGGAGAAGTGTATAAACAATATAACATGAATCACAATTATGCAATAATTATTAATCGCTCATAATCTTCGCCGCCATAATTAGATAAAATTAATAATAATTCGATCTAACAACTTTCTGGTTACTCCGTAGATTGCACTCTATCG
>NW_006263555.1:212619-213796 GCF_000469605.1 Apis dorsata | reverse complement strand
CTCTCTCTCTCTCTCTCTCTCTCTCTCTCTCTCTCTCTCTCTCTCTCTCTCTCTCTCTCCTTCACGCGACATTTTATTTTCACTACCCTCCCCCCTCCAACAATTCCACCGAAGGAAAAAACGGAAGCGGCCAGGGTTTTTCTTTCGGATTTTTTTCTTTTTTTTTTTTCTCGAGTGAATGTGCGACGAACGCCTTTTTTTATTTATTATCTTCTTCCCCCCTCCCTTCCCCCCCCCCTCCAGGCTCTGTCTCGTCGTCGCGTCTCACACAGTCTTCTAACGATTACGAATCACGCCGAACTTATAGCAACTGTGCATACACCACACTTCTGATCCATCAACTCGCACAGAAACAACGCGTTGTTACGAAAAAAAGAGTTCCTTTCTTTTCCCTTTCCTTTTCTTTCTTTCTTTTTGATTGAGCTCCGTCTTCCTCTTTGATAAGCAACGTGGTCTCCGACCAATCAAAATGGTCAGTCTTCCGGAAAATTCTTTCCGAATATTTTCACTGACCTGTGTCTTTTATTTTATTATTTCTTATCTCTCTCTTTTTCTTACTCGTTTTTGTTTCACGTAATTCCTAACTTTGTATTTGCCTCCCTATTGATAATGCCCTCGTGGTAGGCAGGAATCGACCAACCAGGCCTGGTCGAATCCTATGACTGGTTTTTCTTTCCCCCTCTCTACGAACTTAACTAGGCCGTAGTCCACGCACTAGAACGGGACCGCATAGAACTCGATCGCAGCATTTATATTTTGGCATGTTTTCTTCCTTTCTCTCTCTCTCTCGCTCGCTCGCTCGCTCGCTCGCTCTCTCTCTCTCTCTCTCTCGCTCACCCGGTTTCAAATACCGTTCTCCCGTGTCCAAACTCACGAAAACGGATATCACGAAAAAACAGCGGACACAAAGACTCTCGATCTCGATCGGCCGATTTAATAATCCCACGTTTCTTCCGGCTCGTGTTTCACCACGCTTTCCTTGGGGCTGCCAAGCTCGGTGGACTGCTGCGTCNCCGCTGCTGCGCCGCCTCTTGTTCGCCTCCCTGCGCTCGTTCTTCAGCGCCTGTAACCGGTCGACGTTGTGAGCGTCGGATAACCATAATTGCATCCTGATGAACGGTTCCCGTCCCTTTATGCTCAGCATGTGCCAAGGCTTGGGCTTGCTCAGCAACTCGCT
>NW_006263555.1:210013-212261 GCF_000469605.1 Apis dorsata | reverse complement strand
CGCCGCTGCCTGGGCAGCCGCCTGCGCCGCTGCCTGCGCCTTCGCCGCATTTTGAAGCTGTTCCTGGACCAGTTTCGTGGGAGGCATGGGCTTCATCGGCGTTCCGCAGGCTGTAAACGAGAAAGGTTTGAACGGGCGTTGAAATCGACCACTCTTCCGTAACTCTCAGAGTTTATTATATAGTCCGAAAGCTCGCTTTTACAGAATGTTAAACTTATCTCTCTCTCTCTCTCTCTCTCTTTCTCTCTCAACGAACCGTTAACGAACATCTTTCACTCGTTCGTTCGAATTCACATTTCACACTCAAACACGCGTTTCTTTGCTTCTATTCTATTGGGGCAGCAAGCATTCCAGCCAGAGCTCCCAAACTATGTCGTGTTTTTTTGGTTTTTTTTCTTTTTAGTAAAGTAACAAAACATCTATATTGACCTGAGTTAAACTTACGAGGCAGGCCACCGTAGCCGCCGGTCCTCATCAGCTTCTCAGGGGCGATCTTGTATTGGCTGGCCACCAATTTGTGAACCGCGTTGTCGTCCTCGAGGAACATCTTCATCCTGATGAAAGGCTCGCGGCCCTTCTGCGTCAGCATGTGCCACGGTTTGGGACGCGCCAACAGGTCGGAGACGGATCCTTGAGACAAGCCCAACACGGATTCGCCGAACAAACGTTGGGAGATGGAATACTGAGACAATTGTTCCTTCACCTGCGAAAATCAATTGAGATCGTTTCGAAAAATACGATACAATATCGCAACGATCGCGAGAGGTAGAACGAGCGAGACACGACGCCATTTCGACGGTAAGGAAGGATAGGTTAAGTCGAAGCGACAGTTGCGCCACTTACTCTCTTAACTATATCCTCCGTATTCAAGTTATTGTACAGGTCGAACTGTTGTTGAGTGATGGGTGGAAGTACCGCTTTCAGCGGCCTCTGGTTGGCCGTGTGGTGAGTAGGCGTGGACGGTTGACTGATCAGACTATTCGTGATGGAGGCCATCCTCTGAAGAGGGCTAGCCGCCGCTGCACTCGAAAACTCCTCGCTAGGTGTCATAGCCGGTGGAAGTATCGAGTTGCCGAGAGGCGAACTCGCGCTGGATCCACCTGGCGTCGACTGTGGCGCCGTTGAAGCTTCCTGTTTCGGCCTCACCAGCGAGAAAGCGCTACCCGCGTGTCTCATCGCTTCCTCCATCTTCTCCTTCTCCTCCTCCGTAACACCGTTTATCATCTTTCCCCTCGGATCTTGCACCTTGCCCAGGCTCAGATCTTGGACGCCTCCGCCGTTCGTCGCCAGGTGGTGCTGCTGAAGCGCTTGCTGCTGAAGCGCCAACAGGCCGGGCAGCCCGGCCAATCCCGGCAGTCCGCTGAGCGAAGGGCTCTGACCCGGTGTGGCGTTCAGTTTCTGCATTTCACGGTGGTACGCGCCAAGTGCCAGCCGGAAATCCTCCTGCGTGCCGCTGAAAAAGTGCGTGAACATCGCGCCACTATTAATCGAGGTCACTTGCTGTCCTCAATAATGATCAATCGTAACGAGATCCCCCGTTAACTACAATGGGGAGAGTGGATGTAATACGAGCTTTCGGCCAAAAAAAGCCCGTGTTTACACCTGACATTTTCGTGTTAAGTAACGAAACAGATATAGCGGCATATTAATTTTAGCCGCGCACGTCACTCCGTCGTTCGGCATAGTTCTCTCCGCGTGTTGTTGCGCCCGGCCGCGATCCACCGTGACTCACATGATCTATGGGATGCGCTATCGGTTTCAGGATGTAGAGAGAGAGATGCGTGCCTGAACCGTGTGTATCGATCAGTCTTTGAACGTGCGTTCTTTTTTTTTTTTTTTTTTTTTTTTTTGACAAAGCACGTCTCGCTTTGTTAATTTGCAAATTTTCGCTTCGCGCAAACGCGGCTTTCTCTCTTCTACTCGCCTCTCTTCTTCCATTCTCTATCCTTCTCGATTAGAAGGGATTTCGTTTATTACGCTGACGCGACACGGGTAACTCGATGATGCAGGAGAGTCATACTCTTGGCACGATGAATATTTACGTTTTGGGAAGGGGATAAACTATTAAAATACGATGATACGATGATCTTTTCGTGTTTCGCGGAGAGATCTCTTTCTGTTGAATTGTGCCGATAAATTTTCTTTCCGCGCGACAGACAATATTTATCGAATGCACGACCGTGACGAAACGGAATTAAACCGGAATTTTCGATCGAAACGAAAATTACGCATGCTTTTGACAATTAAT
>NW_006263555.1:207695-209770 GCF_000469605.1 Apis dorsata | reverse complement strand
TTTTTTTTTTTTTTTTTTTTTTTTTTTTTTCTCTCTTTCGACACGTATATACGCGCGTTTAATTTAAATTAAAATTATTCCAAAAAAAGAGAGAGAGAGAGAGAGAGAGAGAAAGATTAAAACCTGTCGAAAAACTCGAAACACCGATAATATTTTACTCTACTCGACAATCACTGCTTTAAAATCGTATCGTATACGATTAAACCGATAGAAAGACCCTGAACATTAATTTAATAACACTAAAATTGATGCACGCTCGTAAGAGACGCATCTACTGCCAAGCTTTTTAATAGACAATTTAAATTTACAATACGATGATTTCACAACCGGATGGAATTTTCAATTTTGACCCGATATCGTCGTTTCAATCCCGACTCCGATCCCTCTAAATCCCTTCATCCTTCAAATCTTGCCAACGCCGTCAATCACGAAAATCACGCGCCAACGAGCACGATATTTTCACGGTATTTGGAAAAGTCAACGACTCGATCGGCCACCACGTACCAACCATCTTTGATCAAAGTGTTTACGTTGCGGACCCACCAGAGGGCCTCTAAGTCAACGACTCGACAGGTTTAGAGGTTATTTCGCGCGAGCCTCACCTGGAAGAAAACTCTCTGGGTCCACGCGTATCCTCCACCTTTCTCCCCATTATTTTGGCCAGCTCCTCCTGATAAATCCTCACTACCTGCTCTTGCGGAATGTCATCGTTCTCGTATTTCTTCAGTCTCCTATTTTGACTGTCGAGCCTCTCTTTGTTAAACGGGCTCGGACAACCGATTCTATTAGGACTTTTGCTGTCCGCGTCGTTCGACACCTCGTGCTCACTTCTCATTTGTAAGTGGCCCGATTCCGAGAGAATGTGCGCCAACCTCTCGTCACTCATCTCAGGTGGGCCACCTTCCTGTGGGCCACGCGCGAACGCTGGCATTCCCTGCTCCTTGCCTGAAACATACTCTACGGGTGAGGCACAACTTGTGGTGCGTTCTTACTCGGTTTTTGTCTTAATAGGTATGTATAGAAAATATGCATTAGATTAAATAACGTGTATAAAGGGGAGGGGGGAAGAAGCGGTAATTTTGGCTGTTCCTCCAAATAATTGTGCGCTGTTCATCCAGAGTCAAAACGCGTGTTCTTCTCAGTGTGGTTAGGTTAGAGTATCGTTTCAACGAATATTTCCTCGTTGCATAAGATTTTGATTTTTCGACTCGTTCGAAAAATTATTATAAGTAATAAATAGATGAGGTCTCTGAAGAGGTTAGAATTTTTCTGAATCTCTCTTTCTTTCTTTTTTTTTTTTTCTTTTACTTTATTATTTATTCTGACTCTGGATGTACACACAACGTTATTTTTTTTTCATATCGTTCAAGCGATGGCTACAAGATAGGTGGATAATTTTCCTTTTCTGCCCCTTCGTGGAATGTAACAAGTTTCAAGTTTTCTCTAAATTTTCACGACAAGAGGGGGGGAAGGGGAAGGGGACTTAGGAGAGACATTATCTCGAACGTTCCGAGAGCGCCTTTCAATTTCACCCGTTCAACGGACGAAGCGTTCGGTAAGGAAGCGGCCCCTCGAACCTAATCAGATCCAAAGAGGGAGGGGGGATAGGAGATAGAGGGGTTCTGATTCCACGTTCGATCGAACGTGGGAGAGCAATTAATACAACGCAAAATCAATAACACGAAAGCCGAAGGCAGAGCGTAAACCCGTGACGATAATTAAAATATCCTTTTCCTTCCCTTACACGTAGCCAAGTGTACTTCTCCTACGTGTTTCCTGTCTAATTGACCAATCAGCCGTAAGATTCAGACGAATGAGCCATCGATCATGTCTTTGATTGCTTCGACTGCCTCTGCCTTCCCCTCCCCCTTCCCCCCACTCTGCCAACATTCTCGCCACGGATCGACGCGCTCGCTCCCTCGAAAAATACAATACGGGATAGGTTACTCGTTATCGCGTGTCTCGAGGGAAGGGGAAGGGGGGAGGAGAGTGGAACAACGATTCCTCGATTACCACGTGAGAGGATGGAAGATTTTTTTTCTTTTTAATTTATTTTCAGAAGATTAAAGGGAGAG
>NW_006263555.1:203595-207336 GCF_000469605.1 Apis dorsata | reverse complement strand
AAAATATATACATATATATATATATATATATATATATGTATATATAACGTTAGATCGCGAAGATCAGTCGGCGAGGAGTTTGAACTTTGCGAACTCGTTTCTGTTGCTTGTCCGTTTTCACTTTGACATCAGACTGTTGCATAAATAGACTGTTGCTCTAGTGACTAGTGTTGTATTTTAAATACTCTATTTTCTATCCAGCTCCTCGAATCCACCTTTTGTCTCCCTTCTCTTAGCTTTAAGTCTAGACGAATTTAATCTTGAACGGAGGAGGAGGATGATATCGATCGAATTTTTATCACGTACTATTTCAAGAGGATCGTTCTTAGAAAAATCAGAATTTAATAATTTCTAGGTGTTTATGAAAAATTTCGAGAGAAGAGGAGAAAAATAAATAAATAAATAAATAAAAATAAAAAGTTTCGAAAGTTTTTTTCCCCTCTTGAAAATTTATCGATCGAAGCTCGGTCGATACGACAGAGAAAACTTGTCCCTTCCTTCGTATTTTTATCCCATTAATAGAAGAAACGTATGCGGTCGTCCACGCACGAGAAGGAAAGATTAATTGGTCATTAAGGTCGGAATGTAGACGACGATCCAAGAAACCGATGTTGCGGTTATTGCGGGAATATTGGTCGACGGGAAATGTTTCAAGAAATCGACAACGTCGGCGGTGGGTGGAAACGTTACGGGGACAATGACGACAGCCGTGGTTCGGGGCCCCGCGCGTCTGTGGAAGAATCGAACGCGACGTGTACATACACGCCCCATCCACGAGTGTGCGTTCCATAGAGGCGTTTGAATCCGTGCCAACAGACTTCGACTTATGCCAACCAACCTTCTCTTACGTACGTGTTCATACGACATTTTCGTGTGCGACATGCCTCTTAACGAAAGGATCGAACGGTTGCGAGGCTGAGATTAGCGGATAGGAATTCGATTCTCTCCACTCTTGCGAGCCTTAGGTTTGTCGTTTTCAAATTCTCGAAATTCCTCTTGGATATTAAGATACGAGGAGAAAAGAAAAATACGGCGAAACGACGTTATCCATTGAATTTATCGAAAATTCGTATTAGGTTCTAATATGGATAAAAATAATAAGTGAACTTTTTTTCTCTTTTTTTTTTTTTTTTTGTGTATGTGTATACAGTTCAAGTTTCACGTCCTAGAAGAACGAGATATGTATCGAAGAATCTCGTAATAACGATCGGTGAAAAACGTGTTTTCAGTTCGGTTACCGACAGAAAAACTTCATCGAGATAAAAAAGAATCGAGGTTATTATTGCTTTATTTCTTTTTCCTTCGAGCGGACTTTTTGTGGTTCGAGCTGATGAAATTGACATTATCGTTATCGAACGGAATACTGATTAACGCACTGCAGCAAGAATAACTACACTTTGTGACACTGTATTACGTACAAAGATTTATCGAATCGAATTACCATCGAGTTCCTGCGTTAATATTTTTCCCCTTAAATCTCATGTATATTCATAACAGTCTGCTAGTAATGCGTGAATATATTATCAATCTGCATAGATAGTATGAAAAAAAAGAGTTGATCTTCGGATCGTGTCGTTTCATTATCGACCGATATCGTAATAAATATTTCGTGGTCGATATTTTCGTCCTTTGTTAAACGTTTCGTATAATATTTTAATGAGAAATTGCTTTTTTTTTTTCTTTACGCGATAAAATTTTTCAAAACGATTAATTCGATGATATACGGTTGAACGATAATTTTTCGTGCCAATTAGACAAAGAATAATCTAGGTGTCGCTGGTCGTTTCCGTTGCGCACGCAGTCTTTCCACCATCGTTTCTCCCGGATGATGAAACGTCACGGTTCGTTCGTTCAGATCGCGCCAAGGCATCAAAGACCGGCTCGTATGAATCGTCGAAAGAAAGAACAATCGAGTTCGTAAGGACAATGGCCAAGCCGGATAAGAAATCCATATTGCATTTTTACGCGGTAAAAAATATCCCGTGGTAATTATACTTGGCAAAGAATACCCGTAAATGTATATCTTGACATTTATTTAAGGTTAGGTGAGAGAGGTTTTAGAGGTGAATATATCGACAATGGTAGATTACAAAATTTGGAAGGATTTCGTGGGAACCTGTCACCTGTGTGTGTGTGTGTGTATGTGTGTATAGCTTAAGTAACGAAACGATTGTTACGAGACCGCTTTGTGTTCTCGATTTGTGTTCTCGACAACGAGATTTCTTACGCCAATCGCGATTGTTGCTTGACCCGTGGAAAGTACACGTGTCTGTGGAATCGATAGAAATCAGGGACGATAAAGAATAGGCTCTAATGTAGTGGCGTGCGCGAGTCCCTTGTATTTTTGGATCATAAACAATGGTCGTGGTTGCGAAAGGAGAATAGAACAGGTTGAATATCGATGGGAACCAGAGCCAACGCGTTGATTGTCGTACCAGTTTGAGTGTCGGTGACAGACGACACATAAAATACTTTGATTAATTAATAAAATAGCCAAGTATTATATTTTTATATATTACTAAAAGTCAAATTCATTGTTATATTCTCTTGAAATATATCGTTTTCAGATTTAAGAGACGGATTACAATGAGGAAAGAATCTAAAGTTGAAAAGATATACGAGACAGCGGAACGATACAGCGTACCGACCATCGGTATCGCGTACACGGAGCGGATAGACAGTTCCATAACTCGTACGAAATGGCCGAGGCTGTTTTTCAAGATCCACCTTAAGACCGTGCAATTTCCGTGGCTTCGAACGACGACAAGGGCTGTGCGCTCGAACGAGCGAGGCGTCAGGAGGTGGAAGGATACAACCGGGACAGAAAATCTGATAAAATCGCTATATGAAGCAGAGTAGCCTCGCTAATGAACGTAACTCTTTCGCGTTGCGCCGGTGGTTAGGTTAGGTTCTCTTCTACACGCGCAAGATGTGCGTTGCTGTATATAGCGCGCGTTTAATTGACGGTGAAATACGCGACTACGAGGCACCGTCGGGGGTTCCTTCTTTGAATCCGTGCTCCGTAACAACCACGAGAACGTTCGTAGTTGTCGACTCGAACGAAATTCGGAATGGTCGGCTTTGCTCGTGGAAAATCATCGTTAAACCTAACTCGATGTCTGCTCCAGATATATTAGCTCTACGTACACGTGTATAACGTCGTTTCTATGGAGCATGAATATGACGTACCGATAACACACACGGTTTAAATTTCTGCCATTTTGTGTATTCGTTATTAATCGATACGAGAGAAAAAAAAATTTTTATATTTATATCATTTATTATAAGATATTTATAATTCGTTTTAACGTATCGATTATTTTAATTTTTCTTCTCGTAAAATATATAATGTTATTTTCGCGATAACATTATCGGCCCGGAAATTTTGTTATCATAAATACGATACCAAAGCGTATAGAACAGACAACAGAATTAATTCGCGTTTCCAGTAATGTAAAAAAAAAGAATCGAAGGAACTAACGACGAATACTCTGTTAAATGAATAAAATCGTAGGAAATTAAAAATATTATTTATACAGCGTTTTATAAAGCGTGGAAATAGAATAATTTTAAGGTACAACGATTTATTCGAATTTATGTAACTGGTCGGAAACATCGGTCAACGTAACTAATTTTTTTTGTCTTGAGGCAGTAATTAGAGAAAGACGTGATTTCCAGCGATAAATCGTATACGATTCCTCAGAGGCGATCGGTCAATCTTTCAACGTTCCGCTTCAACCC
>NW_006263555.1:198307-203279 GCF_000469605.1 Apis dorsata | reverse complement strand
AAAAAAAAAAAAAAAAAGGAAAAAAAAAAAAGGACGGAAAAAGAAAATGGTTGTGACGTTGCCATTGTACGAGTGAAATTCGAACCGACTGAGAAAACTCATTAGAAAGCGCTCAGCGCCCGCTTGGGTGAAACCTGAACGATTCTCGATACCGATTTCGAAGCGAAAATCGCGCGGTGCCGATTATTATTAACGTATTCATCGACGCGTTGGCTTCCATCGCGCGTGCCTCTTTCAACTCTTTCAACTCTTTCATCCGTAGTCAATTCCTACGCAGTCGGATTTCGAAATAGCAATCGCGCTCACTGATAAGGCTATCTCTGCCGGATTGGGTCAACGAACGTTGCGATCGAGTTAATTATTTGCTTCAACTATGATGATTCTAAAAACGATTTCACATGATCGGGATAGTAGACTTTTTTTTTTTTCTTCTTCCTCGAATTTTTTTCCACAGGAACACTTTTGAAAGGAATCTTTATTCTTACACGAAGAGAACCGATATTATTACTTGAGATATCGTTACGGAAATTTAAAATTTAAAATATACGTATCGCGTTATCTTACGATATTATTTATTTAAAAAAAAAAAAATAAATTTTTCTTTCTTCCTACCTAATATGATAATCGATTTAAAAAAAAAAAAAAAAAAAAAAAATCAAAATCTTTCGTGCTCCGGTTCCCTGTATTTTACATCCCATTTATTTACCCGGTCTCGCGGCGAAGAGGAAATAACAAGCATATTTCAAGCGGCGCGCAGTAGAACAACTTTACAATTATAATCGCACAATTAGAGTCCCATGACCGTGGTGATGCATATCCGCATTTCGATAAACGGAGCACGCTCTAAAGGGTATGTAACTGAATTAAAAAAAAGAATTCCTAGCGATTTCAGATAGTTGGAGCCAACGAACGCTCAACGAATTGTCAGAATTTGAAAACCGGCCGAATAATAACGAATCGACATCGAAGCGAAAAAGAAGTAAAACGGATAATCGGATAATTTAATTATTTTTTTTCCTCCATAAAAATACCATTCGGAAATATATTATTGAAAAAATATTACAACGTTTTTTCTTTCCAACCAATTGGTTGAATTCTTTTAATAATCTTTTTTTATGTTTTATGTTTGTACATGTTTTTAAGGATAACATACTTTTTTATTATTTGACCTTTACGGATCACATATATATATATATAATATAATTTTTTTCCCTTTCTTTTTTTATACTTCTATCGACGTTTTATATAATATTCGCAGATCTATACATCTAGCAGACGTTATAACGATCAAATCAAATACCATTGCATTTTAAATCTGGACGTTTTATCGCTCAATCTGGATTTAATATTAACATTAAAAAAAAAAAACAAGAACTCGTGTTTTATACGTATATAGAGAGAGAGAGAGAGAGAGAGAGAGAGTGGAGCAATGACTTTAATCACCTTGAACGTCTCCGCTATTTTTAAAGACACGGTGGAAACTTTTGTTTGCAAAAGTTTGTGTAGTGGCTATATATAAAGAGAGAGAGATATATGTATATACACATATAAGATTACAATATGCAATTATTATTTTTTTTTTTATTGTTTACAGATTTCAAGATCACCTCTATCTACTTAAACGCTTTTTTTTTCTTTTTTACTTCTGATAAAATTTAAAAGGAGAAGAACTGTAATTATTCCTTAGGAGAGAGAACAGATAAACAGTATCAGCACGTAATTTCTTCAAAAAGTTTACCATTGGATAACCTCTTCCTCTTCAAGTTCTTCCTGGTTTCTCGAACCAGCACGCACGCACGCTTCGTGAAAACGCAGAGATATCTCTCTAAGAATTATTAATCGTTGACATCTCTCCTCCTCTTTTCTTTTCTTTTTTTTATTTTTCGTACAATCGTGGAAACGAGCAAAGAGAATTTTTTTTTTTTTATTTTATTTTCATTCTTCCACGCCATCGAGGACAGAAGTTCGCGCGTAACGCGAAAGAAAGGAAGAAAATCTCTTGGATAAACAGCGTTGGACCGGTACCAACTATCTTTATTACGGTAATCTCGCGGTGCGTTGCTCTTGGATCGGTCGTTGCTTGGATCAATTGTGTTGCACCGCTCGCGGGCAATAATAAATGGTGTCTGAACAAGGTTCGTTGAGCAGTGGGCCAAGATCCAGATATATTTGTCACAGGCTTAGCAAAGTTCCCGATTATTTTTCCAATACGATTCGGTAAATATTCATTGCTGTAATTTAAAACGTTTCTTCAGCAAGTGGATCAAAAAAAATTAATTATTCTTCTAATCGAGAAATTATTGTGTATTTCATTCGTCCTTCCGAATGGTCCATTTCTCGAAACGAGATACAGTTTTCGAATATGACAAAGGTGAAGATTGAATTTCGTCTCGAAATTATTATTAATTCGATCGAAGATTTATCGAAATTCGATTTTCGGTGAAATTTCGAATGAAAATTGAGATAAACGCACGATCGATTTTTACCGCGTAAATCAATCATCAAGATTCGATGGAAGTTTGGAACAATGAGTTGGTCGGGTTTCGTTTACTCGATTGAGAAATGGCCGCGCGCGACACAAAGAGCTCGTTGTGAACAAGGGATTGGTGAAATAATTAACGATTAAAGTGTCCACCGGATCGGCCATTCCATATTTTTATATAATCTTCTTCGAGCTACTTACACACACTTTTTTTTTATCAGTCGTTCTTTCTTTCTCATCGTTGAAACACTTTCGTTTTTTAAAAACCTAACCTCCAAATAACTGGAACTGCCGTATCATCCAATGATTTAAAAAAAAAAAAAAAATCGATTTATAGATGGAAAAATTCTTCCTTACTAGATATCTTTCATTTCTGGAAATCGTCGATTTGAAATTTTTTTTTTTTTTTTTTTTAGCAATTTCAACGATTCACGGAAGTTCGAGGTACGTACGAGGTGTATCGCGCAGGTAGTACAGCGCATCGAGACAACGAACGTTATATCGCGAGTCCCCATTTTTTTCGCATCGTTTCTTCCCTCTCTCCTCTCCGCGGACCTCCTTCCCTTCCCTTCCCGCAATTCCTCTCTTTTCTCTTCTTTTATTATTATTTTTTTTTCTTTTTTCTTCTTTCCCCCCCCCCCCCCCCCTGCGCGCGCGATGCACATGATTATCGTTGTCGGAAACCGACAATCCATTGATGCACGACGTTGTCGACCTTTTCCCCCTCTTACGGGCGGCCCGCCTCCAACCTGTCCAACCGTGTATATTCCATTCCAGTTTAACTCGTATATCTCGCGACATTTGCTCGCTCGCTCGCCACTCGAAATTCTTTTATCTTTGCCAATAATAATATATCGGTACGACTCACGAGAGAGCGAGCGAGCGTTTCGAGCAGAAGGCGAGAGAAGGAAAAAAAGATTCCTGAGGTAATTTCAAACGACACAACAAAACTTGCTCGTTACTTTACTCGGTTTTTTGTTATTGGCGAAAAAAACTTCGAGGCGTAGCTCGGTCGACGTCGGTAACGGTTTGTTTACCGACCGAGCGCGAACGAGTATTCGAGTATCGAGTTTGATCGAAGAAAAGTTCGTTGAATATTTTTGTATTTTTTAAAGAATACAAATTTTATCGAATAGATGCAATATAACGATTCGCACGATGAGATTATCCATGGAAAAGGATGAAGAGAATGATATAAGAAGTATAAAGGAGTAAAGTTTCGAGAGATTTTTTTTCTTTACCCTACGTTTCCTTCTCATCTTCGCAACAAAGAATCGATCACTCGGTGTGCACACGTGCATAACTTTACCCTGTACGTTTTATCCAGACGGAGGTTATATTTGCCGCGGATGTCCCATTAATGGCTTCCCCTCTCTCTTCCACGGTATCGGTATTAAATAATATTTAGAGAAAGGGAAGGAGGAAGGGAATAGAGAGAGAGAGAGGAACCGATCGACGATGGTGAACGATAGGCGGCGGCTATAGAGTGTGGCAGAGATGGGGAGAAGGATGGTTTTAATAAGTGAGAGACGGACGCACAGTGGTGTTCGACGAACGTGACCTTGTAACGATAAAAAACAAGGGACCATGTATCCCGGAGAGTGATTCATGTCGCCGGCGAAACGCGAATGCTTTATGACGGAACACGGATTTCGACGCGTGTTCCGTACCGAGTAATGAATGTTTGCATTGTTTTCGCACCGACAGATGGACATTTCGGTTGGTTCATGGAAAAATATAAAGAATGGCCGGTTACGCTGGAATACCTTCCTCCTCGCCCTCGGGGGGAAATGAACGTCCTAATCATCCCGATTGTAGGCGAATTCTTATGCAAATTCGGATTTTTACGAGGAGATGAACTGGTATACACTTTTCCTGCCATTTTAATCTGAAATCTGCGTAAAAGAAAATTTATCGTATATTTATTTCGAAAAAATCGATCGGTTATTCTCCGAAGAATAAAATTGGCGAAAATTTATATAAATTCGGATTTTCAGAAGAAGATGGAAGGAAGAAAAATATAATTAGAAGGAAAAAAAAATTAATTTATTAATATAATTTAGAAAATTCTCTCTCTTATAAATTTAAACGGTTACGATTCGTAAAAATTATTTAGGAGAACTAGTTTCTCGTTATTCTAACCTCGAAATGAACGAATATATTTATATATTATTGTATATTATATTATATATAATTATAGAGGAAAGAGGAGTACATATAATTATATAAAAACTATATACAATAAATTATGTATATTCAAGATATTATATAATTCGGAAAAACTAGTTTCTCAGAAATAAATTTAAAATCTAGAAATATATCGAAATGATCTTAAATTATCCTTCAACCTTATACGGCGAAGATTCGTAAGCAATTAACCATTGGAATCGAGGAGAACGATCTTCCACGACGATTTTACCGATTTACCAACCCGTCGAAAGTGTAAATTACCTTTTGCGATAAATGCAGCGGTACACAGAACGTCCCCGA
>NW_006263555.1:195780-198067 GCF_000469605.1 Apis dorsata | reverse complement strand
CTCCCCCCTTCCCCCTCCCTCCCGTTTCCTTTCGTCCCTCGCCCCTCCTTCCTCCTTCCTTTCCGGGTCCCTGGAACCCTTTATGTATCGCACCCTTGCCTAGAAGTCATCCCCAGTTTCCTACTCCCAACAGCTATTAGTCCAAACAATATGGCTGCCAAACGCAGCGAACAATCGATAGCAAGCGAGCGAGCGAGCGAACGAGCTGTGGGCGCCAACTGGCTGTATAATCGAATTAAGACTATTAAACGCGAAATCGAACGTCATCCTCCAACTGTTTTGCGTAACGCACCATATAACCGTTCCTTACATTGCGCGATCGACCTTTGTCCCATAGATTATCGCCTAACGGCAAACCATCGCTTTTTTTCTCCAAATTGGTTTCATCGAATTAATTGCGTCATTCGATTGTTATTAATCGTTGCCTTAGATATCGCGAATAAATAACTCTCTTAAAAGAAAAAAAACGTAATCTCGTAAACCGTGTCATTACGAATCGATGTGTTTCATTTTTATGGATGGGATACAATTTTAAAGCAAACGCTTCGAGGCAATTCTTGTTTCTTTGGGCAAACGAATGAACGTTTTTTCTATATTTGTAGAACGTTCGTGTTATTGGGCGAGAAACACCTTTGTTGCAGTCCGGTCTCGGCACGTGGCAACGTCGGCGGAACAGCCTGTTGCGCAGTATCCCTATAAACGCTTGGAACGTCTAAATTCGTAAACACACTTAAAATATCCTCCTCCTATATCCTAGCGAGTTTTTAAGCGATCTTTCTTAACGAACGTTAATACGATGTGTATCGTGCATCGTAAGATAATCTGTTATCGTGAAAAAAGAAAAAAATAAAAATTCTAGAAATTGGGAATGGAAAGCTCACGACGTCACCAACGCATGTGCTACCTCGTATAATTAATCAATTAATTCTTTCTTTCTTTCTTTCTTTCTTTCTTTCTTTCTTTTTCATATAGAGGGATGCGACCTCCGGTTGTTATACATATTCCATTTTCTTTTTTTTTTTTTTTTTTTCTTTCTTTTTCATATAGAGGGATGCGACCTCCGGTTGTTATACATATTCCATTTTCTTTTTTTTTTTTTTTTCGATGAAGTTAGGCCAAGTAGAAGTACCATTGACACCCCTTGTATTAGACAGCCGAAAAAAAAATAGTTAAAACTGACAGGTTGATGAGGTTAGTGATTCGGCAGAACAGATTATTGGCAGTGCGAGGCAGAAAAGAATTCGTAGGAGATTCAAACGGACATATTGTCATTGTAGGCGAAGCCGAAACGAGCCATCGTCGATATTTATTTACTTTTTTTTTTTTTTTTCTCTCTCTGGAGCGAACAGTCATCATCAACGGGTCGAGGCCATATCGAGATAACGAGAACAGAGATAATAACAACACGATATCGCCGGAACACGTTGATGATTCGATCGTTCCCAAACGATCGAAGAACAAAACGGAAGCGATCATTAATTCCAAATTCTTCTTCCAGGTTCTTCTTCGATCGGATCAGCCAAAAAGCAATCGTACACCAAAAAACAACTTCTTTCATTTATTTATCCATCTATCTTTCTCCTCTTTTCCCCCCCTCTCTCTCGATCGAATCCTCTTCTTCCAAACAGACTTCGATAGTAGTAACACGAAGAGAGAGAGAGAGAGAGAAAAGAAAGAAAAAGAAGAAGAATACATGGCGGGAGAAGTATGGACAGAGAGAGAGAGAGAGAGAGAGAGACAGAGGTGGAAACAAATGTTTCTCCTGTACTCATTGTACTCACCTTTCTTCGGTATCAGAGATTTAAGCAGCATTACAGCGTTTTCGTCGCACGCCCACCCGTGCATCTTCCTGTAGCTGTCTCGCCCCTTCTCCGTCAGTTTGTCCCACGGTTTCGGTTTGCTCAGCAACTCGCTCACCGTACCCTGGCTCAGCCCGAGTATGTACTTGGCGAACAACCTCTGCCCGATGTTGTGTATCGACAACAGCTCCCTCACCTTCCTCGCTATGTGCAACGTGTCCAGATTCTGCGACGCGTACTTGTCCATGTTGTACCGGAGCATGTCTTGCAGCCTCGCCTCCATCGGATCCCCCTTCGGGATCAGGGACTCGCCCAGTCTCACGGGCATCCCCGTTGGCCCGAACTCGTCGCTGAATCGAAACGGATGCGTTCTATCGTCGAACCGGAACGGGCTCTTCAACGTGTCCAGCACGCTCAACCCCCCTATGTTGTTGTTGTTGTTGTTGTTGTTGTTGTTGTTATTGTTATTATTATTGTTGTTATTGTTG
>NW_006263555.1:193549-194281 GCF_000469605.1 Apis dorsata | reverse complement strand
GAGGATCGATTCGAAAAACTGGTGTTTTTTTCCCCGAGATAAACACTTTTTCTTTTTCACGCTTCACGCCCCTTAAACGTGGAAACGCGTTCAACGAATCGCGTGTGTATATATATATATATATATATAAAATATAAAATATATATATACACAGAATTTGCGTTTCCCAGCGTGCAGATGCTCGTGATTGGGAGGGAGGGGGAGAGGGACGATACGAGGAAAACTCGTGGAGTGAGATATCGGGAATGTATATAATAATACGTATAATATAATATCGTGCGTGGTGTTGGTCTCGGTTAGTACCATCTAATCAACAAAGGCGCGTGGTCGACTCACAGCGCCACCAGTAGCTCGAGAAAGTGTGCGATCTAAGCGTGAGGTACGGAGAGGAAAGGGAAGGGAAGGGAAAGGGGGGGCGTCTGGAAGAAATTAGGCGGAAGAACGGAAGAAGTGGAAGCGCGGTAGCGACAGAGAAAGAGATAGAGAAGGAGGAAAGAAGAGAGAAAGAGAGAAAGAGAGATGACGTGTGAACGATAAAAAAAAGTATGAGAGAGTGAGAAAGAAAGTCTTAGCGAAAAAAAAAGTGAAAGAGGAAGAACGAAAAGATAAAGGAGAGAAAGAGAGAGAGAGAGAGAGAGAGAGAGAACGAAGAAAGTTATATAAAAAAAAAAAGTGCGAACACAATGGCAAGCAAGAGAGTTACATCGTTGTTCCTTTTCTCTCGGTAAGCTC
>NW_006263555.1:192845-193361 GCF_000469605.1 Apis dorsata | reverse complement strand
CGCAGGTCAAATTTTTTTTACATATATATATATATATATATATATACATATACTTACGATCGCTCTTCCGTACCGATACTATATATATATATATATATATATATCTAATACGTCCAAGCAAGTAAGTCTGGCCTACGAGATATTTCGCTAAATCATTCTTCCTAATTCGAATTCGAAACAAGACCTACGTGTGTATACCAACTCGATGGAGACAAGATGTACGAAAAGTGAAGCGAGATTCCTCGATGTATATGTATATATATATATATATATATATATATACATATATACATATAGCTTCGCAGTACACGAATAGAGCGGAGAGAGTGATATTTGGCTGGACTTACCGAGCGCGTCCGGGGTGTTGGATGGTTTCAAGCTCTCGGTCTGTTGAAGCGCCTTCGAGCGTTCCATTAGAAGGTGCTCCAAGCTCTTGCCAGGTTCACCGGTCGGTATCTGGGAGAGATCGACCGACCTTAGCGCGTTTATCTCGCGTTTCAGGTCGTCGTAGTCCCT
>NW_006263555.1:190621-192836 GCF_000469605.1 Apis dorsata | reverse complement strand
GAGGGGGAGGGGGAGGGGGAAGAAGAAAAGGAAAGTACGATTAAAAAATAGATTCGAGTGAAAATAAAATCGAATGAAAGGGGGATGATAATGACTGGGATGGAATTAATTTAATTAAATTAAGAGGGAGCGCGATATTATCGGGCAGGAACGTGGAAGCGGGAGTTGATCATTGGGTCAGAATTTTGCAAGGGTGTAGTATTATTATCGCGACTTCTGTGCGATTCCTTTCTCTTATTCATCGATTCCCACAGCCCATCGGATTAATAATTTACCACGGTTGTCGTACCACCTCCTCCTCCTCCTTCCCACTGCAATCTCCTCTCTTCTCCTCCTCCGTTGTCCATGGACAGGAAATCATCGTGTGTCGTTCGATCGAATAAATACAATCCGTGTAAACATTTCGACGCTCGTCGAAACTCAATTGCTCTAATTTAACGCGATTGAAATTTATTTAATCGAATAATAACGTATACAACAATAAGACTTAACCGGATTAAATCGATGTTTCGTACGAGTTAATTTATCGTTCTATTAAAAATCCAAATTGGTTCGAACAAATTTTTCCCCGAAACTCGATCGAACGAAAGCATATCCACGCTTCGAAATTGAATTAGGGATGTAATTCGAAAACTCTCGAATTTCGTACAATCGTTTCCCTTAAAATGCGTTGTCCAAACGGGATAGAGACACACATATGTATATATATATATAGATAGAGAGGGAGGAAAAAGGGTGAGACGCGTTTGTTTGCCAAACACGCTCGAAACAAAGAGAGAAAGAGGAGGGAAAAAAAAAAAAAAGAAAAAGAAAAAGGAAAAAGGTGGAGGTCCTTTTTTCCCTTTTTTCCTTCTTTTTTTTTTTTTTTTTTAAATCCCGCGGCTCATTCTATCAGGCTAGACCTGTCGATGCATGCCGGAGGCGTGAATTCTGCGAAATTGAAGCTTTGCTCCTCAATTAACCCCCGGAAAAAGGGATGATGCCTCACCGGGGAAAAACAATTGATACGATCTCGTTCGCATCGCCCGTTGCACCCGTGCAAAACGCATTCAGCTTTAAAATCGTCTCTCCCCCCACCCCGCCCTCCGCCGCCACCGCTCCGCCCCTTCCCCCTCCTCCCGCGCACCTTTACCCTTCGCACGCAACAACGAGGCGTATTTTTTCGCTCACGATGCTCGCCTGGGACGACACGTGGATATTTTCGCGGATTATCGTTTCTCAAATATTTTTTTTCGAAAAAAATTCGAACGATTCTCCAAAGTTGGCGCGAGGAAGAACGATGTGTACATTAAGTTTGAGGAGAGTGTATATATATGTATATATGGTTATTAATTAATTATTTTTTCCACGCGTTGAAAATTTTATTCTTCCATTTTTGACTCGATCCTTCGATTTTAATTTAACGAAACTCGATGTTGATGCCATTGATTTCATTATTACAAATAATTAATTAATTCTTGGACGATCTCTCTACGCACGATTTCGCCCGATCCCCGCGAGTCAGCGCCGTTAAATACCGAATTCCGGCCTTCTTGCAACGGGGCTAGGCTAACCCGCTTACCGAGCCAAGGTAAGCTTACGAAATTTACCACCTCTTGCGCACGATGTGCATCCGAGAAATTCGATTAGCCGAGCTAAGGAATTAGCGGATTACCCCCAAACCTATTCCTAACCTTCGATCTTGCCCCACATCTTCTATTCAAAAATATAATAATACGCGTTTTCTTTCGAAGAGGAAAAGAAGGATCGATCGATCGAAGGTGGATCCTCGAACCATTTCAATATATCATTTTAAGCGAATTTTAAATGTTATTATTACAGGTTCTATTCTATTGATTTCTATGATTTAAGGAATTTGTAATAGCAAATTGTGAATAAAGTATATTTGTGATAAAGTGTTATGATCAGAATTAATTTTTTCCTTTTCATTTTATATTCCACGATAATATAATTTACATTGTGCACAGCCTTGTCTGATATCTTGTTAAGAAGTACTATAATTGTCTAAGATGTTTCTTATTTAAATTCGAGTTTTAGAAATTCATGATTTCATTTATTCGCCGATATTTGGGAGCAGTAAAATATAAACTCCATCGAGAGGAGGAGGGAGGCACGATCGGCCGTTAAAGCGACGCTTAGAGGCTTCGAGGAGGGGGGTTGTAAGTAGCAGCAGCCTCTCCATTGTTTCTTCCTATCGTCGATCATCTCCTTCTCC
>NW_006263555.1:188459-189202 GCF_000469605.1 Apis dorsata | reverse complement strand
CCACGACGCCGCCGCCTTTTATGACTGGAGGAAACTAACGAAATTTCCCTATCGGCGATCAATCCACCCCCGGGCCGAGCGCAACCCTTTTCATTGATCTACTACCACCGCACGGGGGGGGCCTCCTCCTCGCTCAACCCTTATCGTAACACCCTTTCGGGCGAGCCACGCGATTCCTCCTCGCCCCTCGACCACCACCCCTCCTCTCTCCTTCGTCTTTCTCCCTCCAAATATTACCATCGTCCGAGCGTGTCCCCGCGGAGGGGTGGAAGGAGCCGATCACGGATCTCTAATTTTAATATCGCTCCAGTTTGCTTTGAAGTGCCCTCGTTAGGCACGGGGTGGGTGGATCCAGGAGAGGGTTTCTTTCGATCTTCCCTCTCTCTCGGAGAGGGTCGTGTCGGCACGTGTTGCGGCCGAGGAGGAATCACGTATCGCGGCGACGAAGCCTTTCGAAGGGGACTTTTCTCTCGACTTTTGATTTTTCTCCCCTTTGTACTATATATATATATATATTTCTCTCTCTCTTTTCGAGTGAGAACAAATAGTAAATAACGTTATTAAAAATGATATTCTTTTATACTCTAATTTTGGATAATTGGATTCAAGAGAGTTTCCACGAAGCGAGGAAAGGAGAAGAGAGTTGCTGGGTAATCCCTAACCTCGGGCAACGGCGATGGGAGGGAGGAAGAAAGGCGGAGAGGATCGAAAGAAGTTTCTGACCCGCTTACGGAGAGTGCGAG
>NW_006263555.1:187970-188295 GCF_000469605.1 Apis dorsata | reverse complement strand
GTGAAACGCAGCCACGTTCCGCGTGCAGCTGAACGCCATTTAACTGGGACGTCCGGCGGCCGGCAAAACTGGGACGCGGTGGAATTTCGAACCGACTCCCCTCCCTTTCCTCCCCTCCTTCGTTTCTTCGCCCAATCAATTTTTCACGTCCATCGAGAAAAAAGGGAGTTCAAGATTTCGATTTTAATAANAATGTATGATATTTTATTTTACCGTTCTTCTGGCCGCCGCTAGATAAGCCTCCCAGGATTTATGCTTATTACTTGGCCGAGCCGAGTGGCCAGCCGAGGCCTGGCACTGCTCTTTGCCGAAACCGTTCCCTCCC
>NW_006263555.1:182849-184219 GCF_000469605.1 Apis dorsata | reverse complement strand
TTAGGGGGGGGGGAAGGAGGGATTAAGTGGCACGTCTTCGCGATACGGATGGAAAAAATTCATATTTAAAGGTGGGAACTCGAGCCAACTTTTATCGTTTTTATTTTAATATTTGAAAATAATCTCGTGAGAAAAAGAAATCCGATCTTTCCTTAGATCCTTCGAAAATTATTTCCTTCGATCGTTTTCTACGACGAACGATCGTAAATGATTGAATGAAACGGTAAAGAAAATTATCAGGATGAAAAAATCTATATGTATATATATATATATATATGTGTGTGTGTGTATGTATATGTACGTATACGTACATGTATAGGAAGAGGGGTAAAACCGCGCGGCGCACGTGGATATGCTCGATTAACCGACAACGGTTTACTGCCCTGCCGCGTTCACCTGCCCAGGGGGCATCTGAGATTTTTACGACGAGTCGCGTGTCACTTGGGGGTTGCAGGCGATAAAATCCTCCCGTTGGCGAGATTAACGTATCCTGTACCTGGAGGACACGCTTCCCTCCCTCCCTCCTTCCTCGTTTTTTCATGATCGATAGTTCTTTTTTCTCTCTCTCTCTCCCTCCTCTCGTCCCCCTCCCCCTTCTTCCCTCGCTATTACACCTATTCCTTTTCTATAGGTGGTGGTAACACCGCTGGACGAAACAAAGTTTTCCCCTCCCTTACTCCCAACTCCTTGTTTGCATACGTTTAACTCGTAGGAAAATTGTAAATTGCGAGTAGCGGGGATGCTAAACGCCTTTGTTTGAACAAGAAATCGTTTTAAAGCTTTTTAAAAAAGCTACCCTTTTTATCGTTATTATATAACGCGCATATACGCGCTATTTACCTTCTATTATTTGCCGCGAATCTTCTTTACCCTTTGAATTCATCGAATAATCGTGATCTGAAGATATAGAAACCAATATACGTATACGTTCGTAAAAATTTTCAAAAACGAATGAGACATACCGTTACCCGTTTAAAAAGTGTGAGACGTTCGAAAGCGGGGAAGAAAAAAAAGAGGGAGGGAGGGAGGGAAGAAACGCGTGATATAACCCGTATAAACGAGGAGGCAACGCGAGAGGAAGTGGCGCAAAAAAAGAGCGGAACGGGAAAAGGAAGAGGGAGAGAGCGAAAGAAGAGGAGAGGAAGCTCGGCCAGGCGTCGTCGGTTAATACGTTTCCCGTGGTGCGTGCGTGTGGGTGTACGTTTCAGCGGCGCTAGTGCGTCGTTGACAAGCTTGTAAACCCATAAAGAAATTTCATAATAAATAGAGAAGCCCCGTCCGGCGTCGTCGCTTTTTATCGGAGCGGAGAAATTACGCCCGAGCGTGAGCGTGAGCGTGCACGTATCGTTTGAATTTACAATACTTGGAGT
>NW_006263555.1:180203-182766 GCF_000469605.1 Apis dorsata | reverse complement strand
GTAAAAGAGAGAGAGAGAGAGAGAGAGAGAGAAAAAAAAGGAGAGAAGGGCGAACGAGGAAGCAGGAGAGGGCAAAGAAAGAAACGTGGCGTAGGCTGGTAGGAACGAGATGCTCGCGTGCGCGTGTGTGGGCACGTGAGCCGTTTTTGAGAAAGGGGGAAGGAAGGACAGAGACAGGGAGTCAAACAGAGAAAGAGAGAGAGAGAGATATATCGTTCGTTCATCGTGTAGAGGGGGAAGATGAGGAAGCCGGTGTCATGCGACGTAGGTGGGACATTTATGCGGCGGAGAGCTAAACAAAACCGCGTTCACGTGTGTTACACGGTTTTACGATGACTGAGTGATCTCGTAGGAGTTTGATCGCTTGGCGGCGCTGGTGTCGTCTATCGAGTGGACTTCGATCGAGAGGATTCTTGCTCTCGTGATATTATCTGTGCAATAAGTGTTTCGCAAGAAAAAAGAAGAGTTAATCGTAACGTATATCGTTAACGTATTTAACGATATTTATCGTCGCGTTAACGTTATTTATTTTTACCGTTCCTTTGGTTAATTCATTAATCTCTCCTCGGCAATTGTTTCGAGGATAATAACGCGAAGGAAATTGTTCGCGATGTAAATTTCAACGGTTTTATTTGTCCAATCTTTTTCATTCGTTCATCACCGGATTACCAAATGGAATAGAATTTTTCCTTTTAATATCTGCGAAATTAATCGATTCGGACTCGATCTCGCTGAAAATTACCACGTTACCACCATTCGTGGTAATCTCTTTAGAAACGATACGATCGTTTAAACCGTTTCTCCCCTTTCATCTATTCGTTGTTATTATTTTTGCCCTTCTTTTATCAATAATTCAATACCTACGCGGTAAACAGCTAGATAAACATACAATAATAATTTTATTCGTTGACCGACGAATAAACGAATAAATAATAAGTATTGTCGCGCGATAGAGGGCGCGGGATGAGACAAGAGCAGGAATAATTGAAAATTTGCCAGGCAGAGGAGAGAGACAGAGAGAGACGGAGGGCATCGACTAGATGAGGCCTGCAAAATCGATGCGATATATTGAAACTGGAAGTGGCTCGGGGGGATTAGAGTCAGTTGAACCGTCGTTAATCGATACCGAGTAACATCTATCGAGACGTGTCTCTTGATAATAAACCCTTACCGCGCCCGGACAACCGGTTAAATTGCATTAACGCGGCCGGTGAGTAGAGACGGACGGAATTTCAGGCAGGAAACGAGTGATAAAGAATTCAACGCTGTCATTCCGTGTCGCACGCTCGTTCGGAGGAAATACCGCCGATACCGTCGATAAACCAACTCTGAATAATAACAATCGATCCCGATAATTAATCGGAGGCCGCGTGGGGGCTATAAAAAAAAAAACTTTCTAGAGCAATGGCGGGAACAGGAACGCGATTATTTTACCCGTTACTCGCCAAAATGGATCGAATTTTATTTTTCCAATTCTACTTTAATCTCGCTTATTATTATTTTATCGTCACGATTCGCGCGTTCAACGGATCCGATTTCGGCAAACATATCGATGGAGCAAACAGCTAATCGATCGTCAAAGAGACCTCCCCCCCGGTACGCAAACAACAAGGAACCCGATTAATTAAAGGTGTCGCGGACTGGACAAAGAGAGTCGAAGAGAGACCAACGACACTTAACCGGAACGGATCCCCGTAATGGCGGTGGCTCAATTCGCTCGATCGCCGTTACCGGCCATCCACCGAGAGTGTATCGACGGAGTCGAGTGTCCCTTAAACGATTCTTCGCGCGTTGAAAAAAAAAAAAAATAAAACGAATAATTACGATTTTTTTATTCCTTCCATAATTTCCTCTTCGTCGCACGAAAATTATCCAATTTTTCTACGCTAATACATAAAATGATGATATTTCGAGATAAATAGAAGCAGACGTCGCACGGATCGAACGGATAGATATCTCGTGCGAATAAATGGGTAATAAAAACCTGCCCGTTTTACTATTGACTTCTCCTCGGCGTGGAGAAGGGCAGATTCTGGAAGATGAAAAACGTACGTTCTGGCACGTATCTGGTATGCACTCGGTACCCCGTTATCTATAGACTTACGAGCCGTGCAGTTCCATCGATAATGCCCGGATTCTAACCGGCCGCTCAATACGCGCATATCCAATCCATAAGTTATTAAGAACGCTTCGTGTGCGTTCGCCAGTGGCTGGAACGTCGTACGGTTAACGGATTATTTCGCGCTCCTTTCGACCCCCTTCCCCTCTTTTTTAACAACTTGGGTGAAAAAAAATTTTCTCTCTCTTTTTCTATATACATATATATATATAATTGTAATAATAATAAAAAAAAAAAAGGCAAGAAGAAAACGACCAAACCCATTTAGGGTATCCAAAAGTTTGCCTATCAACCCACCCTCGAAAGCAACCGCGTTCCAACGGTGACGGAACCGAAGGATCTTTAAAGATTTCACGAGGCCGAAAAATCTTCCCTCTCCGCCGCCGAGAGTTTACAACCGTGGCGCGCCGCCCCACTTTCCTCCCTCTCGCTTCACCCCTCGAC
>NW_006263555.1:178375-179950 GCF_000469605.1 Apis dorsata | reverse complement strand
TGGAGAAAAAGGAAGAAAAAGAGAGAGAGAGAGAGGAGAGGGAGGGGAGGGAGCAACAAAGGAAAACAGGCGACCCTTGTTCCAAGCACTCCCACGATTTCGCGATGGCACGCGATCCAACTCTATCGGGCTCTACATTCCACCCCCTCCCCTCTCACCCGCCCGGTCGAAGAAAAGAACGGGGCCCTGTCTTAAATCATCGTTTAAGCGGCTGGTTAAGGACCCATTATCGTCGTCCACCATACCAGTTTCGTTTGTTGTACGCCGTTCGTGGGTCGCGACCTCCTCCCATCGAATCGAAAGCAAAGAAGTGGTAGTGGTTGGTGGTGGCGGTGGTGGTGGTGGTGGCGGATTATCGATTGTTCCACCGGTTGAAAATAATGCCGAGACGGCGAGAAACTTGCTCGCATGCGATCGAATAACGTTTGGGGAGGCGGAGGATATCGTTCGATGCGAAATATAAAGAGCTTCGTTTCTTCTTCTATGACCTGTTCAAGATCGATCCCTTTGGACGAATGTTAAGTGTCATCTTCCTCCACTTTCTCTCTACGATCTTCTGATCTTCGAGAGGCATTAGGAAATCAGGTGTATCTTCGCTCGAGATTCCCCGCGAATTTTGAATCAATTTCTTGGCTAGGTTGAAACGATTTCGAATCAATATTTTTACGTAGCTTTACGTAAAAAAGGAAGAAAGGAAATTTGTGGAATATTAAAGAAAATGCTCTGTCTATTATACTATTTTTATTTTACTATTTTCATCGAATAATTTCTTTATTCAATGACGAAGTATCAAGCTCGAGCTAATTTCTAATTATTCATACAAAACTCTTACAAAAAATTTTGAAAATAATATTTGAAAATTCGAGATAGAAAAAATCTAACCATTCGGTATATCATTCCACGCTTTACAAGATTACATAAAGAGATTCTACGAATCAATTCGTGAATAATTATCGTCGCCCTCGAATTGTCATTCGAATGAAAACCGAAGAAGTTAAATTAAATTAAAAATTGGACGACGTTAGAGGAGTCAAAGAAATCGGTCAAAACCTTGTCAATTCCCGATTTATTGTCGAATTCGGAGGGAAAGAAAGGGGAGAAGGAGCTTCATGGCACCTACGATAATTTCGTAATGATAGTGGACAATCGTTCCAAGGTCGAAGTCGCCGCGAGGGGGGGAGGAGGAGGAGGAGGAGGAGGAGGAGGAGGAGCAAGAAGTTATGGAAGAAACGGAGAAACAATTATCGAATTGGCGGGGAGTGTGTCGAGCGCGGGCCCATTTTTTGCCCGAAGGGGACCGTGGGAAGGTAAAGGAAGGCGATTAGTGTCATTTGGGGAATGCGGGAGGAATTTGTTTTCTTTTTTTCGTCTGTCCTTCCACCTCCTCCTCCTCCTCCTCCTCGAAACGATTGTAATTTGCCCATCCTTATTTCTCCACCTTATTCCACGAATACAGTCCACCTCCTCGAAGAGCAAGATGATGCTTCGAGATTCGAGATAATAAAAGCGAAGAAACCCCCCTGAATCTGCCTCGTGCAAGAGAAAGATTCTCTTTTTCTTTTCTGGAAAATGATC
>NW_006263555.1:176178-177951 GCF_000469605.1 Apis dorsata | reverse complement strand
GGGAGAGAGAGAGAGAAAGAGAGAGGAGAGGAGAGAGGAAGATTATCATTCAATTTTTCCACGATTCGATGAGAAAAAGTGAGAGAGAAAGAAGGAGAGAGAGAGAGAGAGAGAAAGAGAGGAAAAGAGTTGTTAAACAAAGAATCCTTGCCACAATTTTTATCACAGTCTTTCCACAATTGCATGAAAAAAAATATGTGTGTGGAGAGAGGGGGGAAAGGAAGGGGAGGAGTTGTTAAAACAAGCAATCCTTGCTACAATTATTATTATATATACAATTATTATATATATTATTATATTATATTATATTATATTATATTATTATATATACAATTATTATTATATACAATCTTTCCACGATTCGATGAGAAAAAGTGAAAGAAAGAGAGGGAGGAAGTTGTTAAACAAACGATCCTTGCCACAATTTTTGTCTTTCCACGATTCGATGAGAAAAAGTGAAAGAGAGAGAGAGAGAGAGGAAGAGGGTAGGTAGGAAGGGAGGAATATCGATATACACCTGTTTAAACTAATGAATTTAATCATGGCTGGATTGAAAATGCGAGAGACTCGAGAGAGGGCTCGAGACATCCCTCCCCCTCCCCCCAGTTTCCCAGTTTCTTCCTCCAGGAGCCTCGCTCCTTTTTATCTTACCGACACTCTGGACCTATGTCAGGAAGAAGGGATGGAAGGGAGGGGGTAGATTAGATTTCTAAATTGGAAACGATCTCGACACGGTCGCGTGGTTAAGGGAAAGGGGAGGGGAGGGGGATCTCTTTCGAATCTCTCGGAATTAGCATATCTCTCGGCGAGACTTCTGCCTATCTTCCCCTCTCCCCCCCCTCCCCTCCATCAGGATTCGTAATTGAATTATTCTTAAATTCCCATAAAAATCGGGCAAAAATTACAGGAGAGAAGGGGGCCCCCGATATCCGAGAGCCACCGCCGATTAATTTTCTGGAACGTTTACGAAACGCGACGAACGAATTCCGTATCTATCTATCTATCTCTCTCTTGAGATCGAGATCGAGATTCTCCTTACCTCCCCTTCGTACTTATAGCGCGGAATGATTCTTTAATTGGAGGGGTTCTCGATTATCCGAGATATCCGGCTGTTTTTCTTTCCTTCTTTCTTTCTTTCTTTTCTCTCGAGACGAGAGAGAGAAAGAGAGAGGGAGAGATTTCGTTTTCAAAAATTGGAATTCGAATCGAGGATAAACGAAAAGATATTTAAAGATTTTATATAAAGGTATATATAATCGATCGGTGAAAATTCGAGTTGGTAAAAAAAAAAAAAATTTATTTCGGACGGGGATAGATTCGAAGAAGAATAAAAATTAAATTTTTTCGTGAGCTTTGGTGGGAAAAAGTTGGAGGAAAGGAGGAGGAGGGGGGAGTCGCCACCTCCTCGAACAAGCAAAATTTTCTCGCGTCTGGGTAAATCGAGCCCGAAAAACTACCCCCTCCCACCCCCTCGCTCGATTTTAACAAACATCTCGAAAAACTTCCCCGCCATCGCGGCGAAACTCCACGATAATCGAAGCCGGGACACTCGAAGGGGTGGCTCCAATCAGCGCCACACGAGATATATATATATAGATATATATATATATATTTCCACTAGCATCCATCCACTTAAAACTAACTGCACACCGGGGAACGCGCGCGCGGCTCGCCACTCCACCACCACCATCACCCCCTTATGATAATTTTAATTTTAATCTCCATCCCTTCCTGCACCCTAGTTTCAACTCTCCTCCTATCGGCCGGGGAGGA
>NW_006263555.1:175463-176024 GCF_000469605.1 Apis dorsata | reverse complement strand
AACGAGCACCGTTCTCGCTGAAACGATAACGAAACGTGAACGGTAACGGATTCGAAATTTTTTTCCTTCTTCGATCGAAAAAAACGCGCGAGACGCGTGTATACGTGTGTATATGTATACGTATATGTATGGATGGATATATGTGTATATGGAACGTTCGATGAAAATGAGATGAAGAGCGGTGAGCGACGCGCAGAGGACAGAACAGACGGAAGTTTCAATAAACTCGATCCTGAGATCACGATTCGCAAATAACCTACGCCTCATCGTCGTATCGCGAGACCTGTCATTTGTTCGACGTACGGGTCGATCTATGAAATTCTATGAAATAAGTTTCATTATTAAGTATATCGTCTATATTTCGAATTTTACAATTTTCGATCTATCGTCCAGAGTTCCATTTATCCTCCGATTCGAATTCGAACGTTTTAAGGAAGATACGTTCGATCCCAAAATCAAAATCTTTATACAACTTTACTTAAATCGAATTTTCGAATTCATTCGCTTCCGAATTTTTTACCGATCGAGTCCGCAGTTTCTACATAATTACACTCAAATGTA
>NW_006263555.1:172813-175199 GCF_000469605.1 Apis dorsata | reverse complement strand
AAAAAAAAAAAAAAAAAAAAAAATAAAAAGAAAAGAAAAAGGAAAAGGAGAAAAAGAGAAGAGGAATAAATTGGAGTAGAGCAGCGTTGCGCGGGAATTATCGGTGAGCCGGGCGAGGGAAGCGAGCCACGATTCGAATTAGACGATGTTTTTTTATCGGACAAGCGGCCGATCGATCTTAACCGCGGCGACCTATAAATGTTCATTCGCGTTCCGCGACACCGGGCGAGAGAGAGAAAGAGAGAGAGAGAGACCGACTCGAGTTTCGCGGACGTCTCGCCGACCGTGAGTAACGTCGGCCGTTTCGCTCTATAGATTTTTCGCCATACGTAGCCATGACGTGGCGATCGTGCCAACGCTTATGTTTATTTCAGATGTGCCGCCAACGGTCGCGCCTATCGGCCCGCCACCTTTCGCCGCCGCGAAAGTAATTCGAGACTGATTGGAAGCGGGACCGTTAGTACGAAATTTTTTACGAAGATGAAAATGATTTATCAATTTGATGATTCAATTTTTGCAAAAATTTTTTAGATATTAAATATTATTGGAGAAAATTAATATTGCGTTTGATTTGAGTGTGGAATAAAATTCGCTGCCTATATACGATACGTAAACGTTTAGGAAAGAGGATTTAAAATTGTATAATTGAAGCAATTATTTTTTATACATTTCAAAAGTTAATCTTGTCTAACAATTAACGTACGTAGAAACTTTTGAGCTTATATAGAGATTTTTATTTATTTATTATTTTTATTTATTTTATTCGAGAACGATATTAAATATATAAAGAAAATTAATATTGCGTTTTATTTAATATAAAATAAAATTGTTTGCCTATATATATATATATATTTAATCTGTAAATGTTTAAAAAATAAATATAGTCAAAACAATTATTTTACATTATACATTTCAAAAATTAATCTTGTCCAGTTAATGTACATATAGCTAAGTTTCGAGCTTATATATAGATTTAATTTCTAGGGAACAATATTAAATATACAAAGAAAATTAACGTTCGTGATTCGAATTCCTTAGAAAGCGCTTCGAAGTTGACAAACGTGCGATAAATTGAAAAATTGGAAATGATATTTTAAAGAAACAGATGCTAAGGAAGATTGAAAGGAAATAAAAAAAATTACCAATTAAAGTTAGTATAGGTGAAAATTAATCCATAAATATCGGTGGCTGGATCAAAGAATCGCTCCACGTGGCGACCAATTCGGTGTAATATATAAATATAGATCATGACAAGGAGTGAACGTTAAAAATTAATTTTAATACAGTTTTGCAAAGTTTTATGTAAAAAAATCATTGACAATTTAATTTACAAAAAAAAAAATTTATCGATAATTTATAATAATTTAAAACAGATGTTCTGTAAATTTGAATAAATTTATATTTCTCAAATATATTTTATTTAATATGTAAACGTTTAGAAAAAGAGGATTTAAAATTTTTTTAGATTTTTTTAAATTGTTTTTAGATTTAAAAATTTAACGTACAGTCGAAACAAATATTTTTTTATAGCTGATGAATATAGCTTAGTTCCATAATAAGCCTTTTCACGGATGAAATTTTCACGTTCAGTAATTGTAGTAGAGCAATAACGAAACGTAGAATTCAATTTCTCGTAATCAAGTTCTCGCTTCTACAATATCAAAGAATATCCCAGAATTCGAATCGCATTGATTTCTAAAATTAGTTAAGATTATGAATGGAATTAAATTTCTCGAAATTTAATTTCTTTTTTTTTTTACGAATAATTAAAAATATTATTATTCGTCTATTAAGAAATTATCAAGAGATTGATTTGTTAAAATTTTTCGATTTCTATTCCGAGAAAAAAGATTTCGAAAATAATAAAATGTACTTATTCAAATTAGATTCATAAATAATAAAAACCTATCAAATATCGAAATAACGTATTGATAAAATTTTCTCCCGAATTTATATCATTCCTTTCGAGAAAATTATTCCCCCCACTTTTACCGACCGAGTCTCTTAATTCGTATCCCTTCGTATCAATCTTACAAACATAATTTCTCAATTCCATTCCCACTCTTGAATAACCCTATACACATATCGATTATTCCTCGCAGCAATCTCAATGCACGAACACAGAGGACTATCTTAATACTTAAATTTTTCGATCAACGCTTAAAAAAAAAAATTACCAATAAAAGCTCTCTTCTATATATACTCTTCCTGTATATTTGAAAATTATATATATATATAATATTATTATAATAATATTAATATATAATAATATATAATATAATATATATTAATATATATTAATTATATATATTATTTCCTGAAATATTTGAAAATTAATTTTATCGATACAGGTCACGTTACACAAATTTCTTTCTTTATTGAATCG
>NW_006263555.1:169999-172369 GCF_000469605.1 Apis dorsata | reverse complement strand
ATATATAGAACGAGAAAAGTTTGTCCATCGATCGAAATCAACAACGTCGGACGAAATAATATCCGCGAGGAATTATGGACGACTGTGCTCGATCGATGTCGAGAAGAAATCTTTTTCGACCCCTAATTGCCGTAATTAAATCTGTGTGTGAGAGAGAGAGAGAGAGAACTTACCCGATTCTCCGCTCTGGAATCATCGGCGCGCCCCCTCGAATTATTCTCAGTCACCCCGCCGCTTCCCGTGCAATCCAGGCCGTCGAGCATTTGCTTCTCCTTTCCAACGTATATATATATGTATATATGTATATATACACGATTCTCTATCCGCGATATTCTATCATCGTCGTTTGACCGAATTCACCACTCATTTTCGTATAAAAAAGGAAAAAAAAAGAAAAAAAAAATCCATCATCACCGATGATACGATACGATTGTTTTTCCTCGTCTCACTCGATAAGTATGACAGAGCGGGATAAATTTCTACGCGCGAACGAGAGTGACATTTAAGTGGAATCGATGATCGATCGATAAGGAAGGGAAGATAGCGGACGGCCGACTTGTCGCGCGCGCGGACGATTTGGAAGTGACGGGGGCCGGGCCTTCCCTCTATCCTTGCACCCGGCCGGTCGTCGTAGGAGAGCAACAGTAAGCTGTTTCACGATTAGCCGAAATGTATAAACTTATTTATTTCGGTGGCAGATAACCCCAAGCTTCCCGCAATAGCCGAGCCGGGCCGGGCCGGGCCGCCCATTGGCGTCGAATTTCTTCGTAAACGATAACGATGGGATCGAAGCTTCAGGTCGACTAACCTTCGATGCTACGATCGATGTATCATTCGTCGAAACGCTCGATCGACGAAACTGGAGAATTCCATTTCGATCCATACGAAACTTCCCTCTCTCGAAAGAAGAAGAAGAAGAAGGAAGAAAAAATTGGGCGGAATAATAAATTTTTGGTGTTCGTAAATTTTCGATGTTCATATTTTTGTTCGCCGAAAGAACAGGTTCAGAAATAATGCGACGCGAGGAAGAAGGCGGGAAAATCTTCGGTTACGAAAATAATGAAATTCGAAGAAAGAAAGAAAGAAAGAAAGAAACACCAGCCACCAGAAAAAGATTATCGAATTGACTGATGAACTATTTTTCGTTCCGATCGGTCCACGCGCGGAAGTTGCCCGCTGATAATGATAAGAGGTCCCCTTTCCCCCGTTTCGGCCACCACAACCAATATATATATACATACGTATGTATACATATGTATATATAAATAGGTCGCATGGGTCGGCACAATTGACCGTATTCATTCGATCACGAATTGATTTATCGATTGTTATCAGGTCAAACTTTGTAGCCGAAAACGATGTTGCAAAACGAACAGAAGAACGAAGATAATGTCTACCAAATATATATAATAAATTCGTATTATCGCCTCTGGTATTGACCAGATATAGATGAGAAATAAAACTTTCCGAATATAAAAAAATTTTTGATACGGTAGCATCGAAAATTCGTGTTTCATCAACGATAACCAAAAAAAAAAAAAAGAGAGAGAGAGAGAAAAAAAAGTGATCTAAACCGCTCTACAATGTATCGCAATTTACGTACACTGTACTATATTTTTACTTCATATTCATTTTCTTCCATACTTTTAAAAATACACGTGTTTTTAAAATTCGTGTAAAGCAATCCGAGAGAGAGAGAGAGAGAGAGAGAGAGAGACCGAGAGCGAGAGCAAGAGCGAGAGCGAGAGAATATAATAAAGTTTAGTTTCCCTTTAATATATAGGCAGCGATCGAGCGAGCGAACGAACGAACGAACGAACGAACGAACGAACGAGCGAGCGAGCGAGCGAGCGAGGGGTGGGTGCGATAAGCACGGGGATTGCGGGCGGGCCGATCATTGGCCGGCCGCTGTGCCGGCAGTCACATCGAATCACGATCACCGATCCGGCGGATAGAAGGTGCACCGAAGGGATTTCCGGCGCAGATTGGCCCTAAGCAAATGACAAAGCACAGGACAGAGGGGGGAGGGGGAGAGGGGAGGGGGAAGAAGGGAAGGAGGGAGGGGGGATGCGAGAGGAAATAACGGTAATCCTTGAAACGGGGAGCGAGATCAGAGAGGGTGGTTTCCTTGGGCAGCCGCAATCTGTCCGAGCTTGGCCGGCAAAGCTCCAAGAAGGGTGCCTGGCCGACTGGCCTTNAGTTTAGAGCAACCGTCCTTCCCTCCCTCCTGTGCGCGGGCGGCCAAACATCGGCGGAAATCGAGCGAGATTCCTATTTATCGCGAGACGCTTGGCTCCTCGATCCCTTCCGGTTAACGGAAAGCCGCATCTCGCCTTCGAAGAATCCTCGTCCGATTTCTCTTCTCGTTCT
>NW_006263555.1:167170-169934 GCF_000469605.1 Apis dorsata | reverse complement strand
TTTTTTTTTTTTTTCAATTAAGAAATTATCCTTGGACGCGCGAGCACGAGCACGGATACGTAAACGCGTGTGAGCGACACGCTAGAGAGAGAAGCCAAGTGTGAGAATTCTCAAGAATTTTGGACGGAGTTGACCAATTTTGCTCGAGATAAATCAAGAAGTGGCACAAAGTGGCCACGATACGACAAACCATATACACAGTGTAATTTTCTGCGGGACGAGAACGAGAGAGGTGGCGATAAATATCCGTCAAAAATTACGTTCACGTCCTATCGTATAGATGTTCCGAGGGGGCTAAACGCGAGTCGATGAGCCGTATCCGGCCGTGTCTTGGCATAATCGGGCCGTGTTGTCGTCAGGATTAACCTATTAACGCCCACTGTCTACCTCCGGGTTTGCCAAGAGTAATCGGCTCCGCGTCGAGATTTGGACGTGCCGCGAAACACCGGCATTTGTCACTGCACTGTTCGAAAGTCCGAGCTTCAACAAGTAAAGTATCTTTGCAAGGGACGGAGAAATATTGCTGCTCGCGTTTTGGCCGCGAGCTCCCCGTAATAATAATAATAATAATATCGGCAACTCGGTCGATAAATCTGCAACACCGACCGAACAGAAATTCCTATATCCCCTCCTCCTTTCAGCTAGGTTACTCGATTCCTAACCTATTTCACACCGTGGAAATAGGTGGCTCGACGCAACGATAATAATAACACTGTCCCGAATCGAGAAGAAAGAGAAGAGCATCGGGTTACGTATACTGCTTAAAAGTATCGAAAAGGAAGAAGAAATATCGTCGAGAATTAAAAAACAAGGACGAAAGAGATTCCATTTCACGAAATTCGAGATAAAGATCAAAGCGATTTCGCGATTCTTTTTCGTTCTCTTCTACGAACGATAATCAAAAAAAAAAAAGTACTTATCCCAACAAAGTGTTAACGAACCGTTCGATTCGACTTTGACGAACTCTGTTATCCTCCTTCGAAAACTTAGCCTCGATAAACGCGGTGGTGCATTTCGAAGCTTCGGTGGAAAAAAAGAACAGAAAGAAAAGAAGAGAAAGAGAGAGAGAGAGAGAGAGAAAGAGAAAAAGGAAGCTCCGTGGCGAAGCGACGAAAATGCGAAGAGGGAATGAATAGAGGCGCGGAAAACGAAGCGGAGAAACAGCGAGCGGAACGGAGAGAGGGATGGGGCAGGCGGGCAGGCAAGCAGGCAGGCAGGCAGGCAGCAGCCGTCAAAAGTTGCCGAACTAATAGGACGATTTTCAGCGCGGAGCGTTTAATTAAATTAATTATATGCGCGCCTCGGTCGTAATATAAATTGTGAGCAAGCGTCGGGGACGAGCGTGAGGGGGAGGGGAGGGGGAGGAGGAAGGTTGAGTT
Organism: Apis dorsata; assembly: GCF_000469605.1. Taxonomy (NCBI): domain Eukaryota; kingdom Metazoa; phylum Arthropoda; class Insecta; order Hymenoptera; family Apidae; genus Apis; species Apis dorsata. The sequence continues at coordinate 168,555 of NW_006263555.1, read as the reverse complement.
CCGGTTGTACGCGCGGCAGGAGAGGAAAGGGGGAGGGGGGAAATACCGTCAAGCTGCGATCGCCAACTTTGATAGTTACGTTTCATCCATCCATCCATCTATCTATCTATCCGAAATACACGTTTTCCGCGGACTGGTTCGACGCAAACTTCGAAATCGGTACGCGCAGTTGCCGCGTATCGAGTTGTCCGATTAAAGTTGCCGCTTCTCGCGTTTCGCGATTTTCGCGGCGAAGACAACTCCATCGATTAATAGACGCGCCAAGATTTTTTTTTTCGAATATTTCAGACACGAACGATACATACGTGTATATATATATATATATATACATATATATATATATACTTACTTGCTACTTGATATATATATATATATATCAAGTAGCAAGTTAAGATGATTTTACACATATATAACTAAGTGTCTTAGAGGTAAAATGATTTTATACTTTTTGATAAAGAAACAAAGATCTAAGGAGATCTCTGTTCACAAATCAATACTGCGCTCTTATTAATCGCAAGATCCCTTATTAATAAGATGACTAAGACTCGTCTCTCGACTCGCAAAGGGATTTAAGATTTCTGCATACGACAAGATTGTTAATTGAAAGTGGAGCCATCTCCGCACACGATAGAGAGGGATAGAATGATAACAAGAATTCTCTAAATCTCATTCCACGCAAAGTAAAGAACGATAACGTAACGTAACGGAAATTGAATCAATCGCGACAAGAACGCGTTTCTCCGTCCCCCCTTCTTCTTCCTCCTCCCTAAAAAAAAAAGTAAAAGATAAAAAAAAAAATCCAGGAAGAGACACAACCCTCTAATTCCAAGCTACCGGTCCAATCTACAACAATCGAGTCGACCGCAAGGGTCGCAGGAGTTCTGCAAGGGGTTTTCTCTGCAATTCTCCCTCCCTCCCCGCACGGAGTGGCCCGAAAAAGGTTTGAAAAGGCTGCCGGGAAAAACGGACTCGCGGCTTCCTTCGCCCGCGCACGCGCCCCTCCCCACCCGTGTTTGCACACACGCACCCGCGGACAGGGACACGGGGAGGGGGAGATGGTAGGAGGAGGAGTGGGGGGAGATGAGTTGCTTGCAAAACCCCGTGGCGCGCTCGCCTACTGCGGTTTCTACGTCTCCAGATAAAGCGGCGAGGAGCAGGAGTAGGAGGAGGGGGGAGGGCGCACACACGCTAAAAACGGGGGTAAACGGCCAACTTTCCAGGCGGATGCCTGGATCCTTGGACGGCCGAGCCAGACGGTAAATACATTTTTAAATAAGAGTTTTTTACTCCCATCTGGCCGGATTTCGTCGTCCCCGTATCGGGGAATTATCCTTTTGCTTTGCGCGCATTATCCTTCGGCCCGCGAGAGCAAGCCCGGAGTAGGG
>NW_006263555.1:158694-167088 GCF_000469605.1 Apis dorsata | reverse complement strand
GAGGGAGAGGGAAGGCTTCAAAAGCTTCGTCCACGAACCGGCCCACGCTCTCCCCACCCTCGATTCTGTCTCGTTTTGTCCATATATCGATGAATTCTTCTCCTAGGAAAAGAGTCACGAGGAGGTATTTCTACTCAATTTCTCACTTTTTCGAGGGAGAACGGAGAGCAGTGGTCGATTCACCGAAGATTGAGAAATAATTTAAAGGTATATATATGTTCAGTTTGAACGAAGATGACACCTGAATATTATATATAATACGTAACAGTGGAAGAGCTATAATATTCGAATATATATTTAAAATAAGGTAAAATTAGATAAAGTGATCGTCAAGATAATATTTTCGAGAATTGGAAATCGTAATTGGCCTGTTATTACGAGAAATAAAGAGTATTATAGTATCATTATAGTAGCTAGACTTCTTTCCAGCAGTGAACATCAGTAGTCTAGTCAACATTTTCTCGTTCAAATTCAATTATCTTCTCAGTTTCATTATCGATAAAAATCCCCAAAAAGAAGGAAACTTTCGATCGAAAAATTTCGAAAATCTTGATTTTCGCCGTGCCAATTTTATTTTATAATGGAGAACTATATTGTCGCGATATTTAAAAGAATGCCATTCCCTCGATATTCATTCAGATCCCCTTCTTCCGTTCCACCACGTCTAAAATGAAACATCATCCAAAGAGATGCAAGGTTTATTATCAACAAGAAAAATCGTTAATCGTTACGAGATCGAAGAAAAATTTTCCCCCGCCAAGAAACCTCCATCGATCAATGATGGTGATGTTTATCCAGAGGGTGGGGGGGGAAGATGTTTAAAATCATTAGACACCCATCCGATTCGAAAGTCTTCCGACTCGTCTTCTCCACCACGACTTCCCTTCTTTCTTTCTTTCTTTCTTTCTCTCTCCTTTTCCTTCCCCTTTTTATTTTTTCTTTTTTTTTTTTCAGACCGGTGCCGCGCGTCCTCGCAGCTCGAATTCAATTGTGATTGATCACCGACGGTGATTGAGGATTCGAAATGAAAGCCTCGCCGGTGGCGAAGACAAAAAGACGAACCCCCTCCTCCCCCTCTTTTCCCCATCTCCTCTTTTCCACGAGGCATCCTCCTTCCTTCCTTCGTACGAGCGAGAATCACGGCTCGCTCACAGACGGCAGCCAGACTGGATATAATGGAGTAAAATTCATACGACTCCATATCGGCGCGATAAAAAGACAGGCGGGCGGGCGGAGCGAGAAGCCGGGGACGGGGCACAAAGGAAGGATTAATTTTAAATATCATATACTTGGCCGGCTAAAAAGCGAAGGTGGGAAGAGGGCTCCGTCGCCGGGGAAACTCGGAGGACTGATAAGTTACGTGAGGAGGGAGAGAAGGGTGGGATACTTTTCAGAGGATTTCCCTTTTCGGTTGGTAAAAAAAAAAAAAAACGCCGCTCTTCCCTCGAAAAAATCTCTCCCCTTCTTCTTCTCTCAATTTTGAATTATTCCTCGTTTCGCGCGTATATATATATACACACATATATATATATATATATATATTTCTCACAAGTTCGAATTATAACGATATTATTGAAAAATACGTTGGTTCTAACTAAGGTAGGCTTATGGGTAGTTGGAATATCTACAACTCCTTGATCGTTAAACTTTCTCCACCGATTCCTAATATTACTCGATTCGAGATAAAGTTTGAGAAAAGTGGAGAGAAAGAGAAAGAAAGAGAAAAAAAAGAGAGACGGAGAGAGAAGGAAGGTTGGAGGAGCGCGAAAATGCTCGGCCGTTAGAGATATCGTTGGCTCGCATCGCGTAATAATAATAATAATAACGCCTTCGTTCACCGTTTTTTGTTCGACCGTTTGAATAAACGTCGCGAATTCTCTATCCAACGATAATTCAACCTCTCTGTAACGCGCGCTCGATTTACTTGNCCTCCGCCTCCGTCCGTCGTTCGCTTTCGCGTAATAAAGCGCGCCGCGGCTTCGTTAGGTTTTTATCTCGGCCAGCAAAAAAAAATTAATTTCGAGAGACGCCATGGTTTTCCATCGCCATGGGTGGAGGGGGAGATCACGCACCCCCTCGTTACGCGTCCTTCTTCCATCCGTGGAAGGACNGACGGAGCGTACACGCGTACGGAGGATGGAAGCTTGATGGACGCCTCACGTCGTACCGCGTTTTCTTTATCTCCACCCATCCCAACTCCCCGCCGATTCTTTTTCTTCTTTTCCCTTTGGCGAGAGAAGCTAGCTAGAAACTCTCGAAACGCGATTATCTTTCTACGTTGCGTCCAGTGGTGGGCGATTAAAAAGGGAATCTAAAAAATTTAAAGCCTCGTATTTTTAACAGTTTCTTTTTTTTTTTCTTCTTTTTCTAAGAGTGATACTAAAGTCGCGTGATAATGAAATCCTTTGTTTAAAATTGTAAACAGGGAGGATAATATGGAAAAAGAGGGGGAAGGGAGAAAAAAAAAATCGATTCTTATTCTAATCGGGCGAATACCGTTTCCACGAGTTTCGAGCCATTAATTTGACGAGGCCGGCTCGCTAAAACGCCTAATATCCACGCTTCCAGTCACGCTCTCCACAACAACGTCCAATAAACGCTCGAATTCCGTTGCGACCACGGGAGCCACGACACACGACGACGGTCGCTGGTGTGTAAATCAAGCCAAAAACTCCCTATATTTCAGCATACATCAGTTGCGCGGATCGAGCGTGTAATTCCCGAGCTCGCGTTCGTCACGGTTATAAGCGATAATTTCAGTTAGTGGTTCGAGTTCCTCTCCACCAGTAGCCACGTTCACATGATTGAGCGTGCGCGCATGCGCCCGGCCACGCGTATATCTCGTTCCAGATCGCACCTCGTGCAAGCACTTACAGTATACGATGCTAAGTCATGACCGGTACGCCATCGCGGCTCGTTTCTATAAATCTTCGGTGATCCGATAAGAAAAAGAGATCGCCCAACTCGCCTGAAACTCGCGATCCCACCTCCAAAAGGGGGTCGAGAAAGAAACTCGTGCGAGTATTACTACGTTACTACGTGTGACTCGGTGACTTGGATACAGGTTAGGTTAGGTTTTGCGCGATCGCGTTGCCGTTAAATCGAAGGGTACGCGCTTTAACCATCTCTTTCTCCTTCCCACGCCCCTCGTCGGTTTCCATCGTCGAGGTTCGCGTGCTCGACGAAATATACTTAAAACCGTAATTACGATATAATCAACGGCCGCCGTGACCAGATACGCATCTCGGGGATGAAAAGAAAAAAGAAGGGGTGGGTGTCGATCGATCTGTTCGAACTGGAAAAACCCTTTTTAAAAGTATACGGAGCAAGGGTGAAGGTGTAGGAGAGTGTGGCAAGAGAGGAGAGAGAGGGGGGGGGGGATTTAACCACTGCCGTTGAGGCAGAGGAAAACGGTCTTCCCCTTCGGCTACTCCGACGACGCGCACGCCTGTGTATACGATCGTGTGCATGTGCAGGAGGGAGGAGGATGGCGGAGGGGGCAGAAACGAGTTTTACACATCGCGTAAAAGTTAGTTCCTAATTATTCAGATTTTCTAATTAATGTTTCAGCCGACAATGATGGAGCATCCGGCTCGTCTTTCCTCTCCCTCTTTTTTCCTTTATCGAGCGCCCACATGCAGCTCCTCGTGTATACGTATGTGTGTGTGTGTGTGTACGTGTATGATTGCACGCGCGCGCGCGCGCGCATACACACACACACACACTTTCTTCTTATTTGTAATGATTGTCTCGACCGTCCGGGAAATTAGCCGCTTTCAGACCTATTTTTAATGCGAATTTAATGCTTCCATGACGAATGACGCGATATTCGTTAAGAAGAATCACTCGCGCGATCGATCTCGCGCGAATATCGTACGTTATGTCACACTGGCCATACCTCTTTTCTTTTCTTTACTTTGTTCTCAAAGTATTCGAGCTAGATTTATAAAAAAAAAAACGATATATACGAAAAATTAAACCTGAATTAATTTGGCGGAAAATTTGTTTTCGAGAATTCCAATACTCAGTATCGCTAGGCGATAAAACGCGTTAAAGAAGATGGGACAAGTTTGAAACGATAATCTGTTGACGAACGATCGTATCGTTTCGACGACATGCAACCGCGATAAATAATAAAGAGCACTTTCGCGAAGAGCCGTCATTACGACAACCTTATCAGCCGCTCCACCGTCATTGAAAACAGACTCTAAGGATGTTGTCGGAGCGTATCGACAGATGGCGCTGGCTCAAGTGCGATTCTCACCCGAGTCGATGCTTTAAAAACGCTTAAGATGCCGGAAGAAATTTCAAAAGAGTAGAATTGAAACGCGATTATCCAAACTTTTTTTACTTTTTTTTTTTTTTTTTTTTCCTCGCTCATTCGTGGAGATCGTCCGTCGAAACGAACATCCGTCGATCGTAAGAGGGAAGAAAGCGAGGTCGATTCTGCTCTCCTCCTGAGCTCGCCGAAACATATACATCGTCCTTGTTGCGAACGCAATTTCACGGGTTACATAGATAAGAGAGCGGGCTCGCAAGTTGGCCAGCCTGGAGGTGGGGAGGGGAGAGAAGGGGGACGCGAAAAAAACGAGCGGTGGGCGGGCAGCTATTCCGGATTCAGTTCCTATATTTTGTTCTACTTGAAACTTACGAAACGAAACGAATATCTAAACGAATATTGACTCTTTTACCGGGGTACACCTCGCGTCATTTTTCGCTCGAGTGCAAATATTCCCCCGGCTTTTTTTGTCCGAGTTCATCCTTCCCTTTCCCCCCCCTCTTGTCCCGAAACCACTAACGCCGAATTCATCACGGTGTCACGGAATAAATACCGTATTCGTAGATACGGTTCACGAATCGTCTTGCCGACGACGAAATGAAATTCCATTACGCGTGAAAGCAAAGAAACTTCTTGTCCAAATTACGTAATAACGCGATGCTAATAGGGAATTGATATGCTGCTTGCATCGCTTTCGAAAGGTGACACGAAACAACGAATTTTCACGGCGATATCGATCTTTTTATTCGCCGTACCGTAATATTATTTAGCCGCGTTCAACAACGCGATGCAGATAAGAAAATGATCTCTAAATTGATCTCCACGGCGAGAAACGATTACTTTCTAGAGGCTCTCGTTCTAATTACGAATCTTTTTCTTTAAGAAACTGTGTGTACAACGATACTCGAACCTAACCTCGTTCGATCCGCAGCCACGTAACTAACGCCATCTCATCGAGAAGTGTGGCGTGCTGGAACGAAAGTGCTTGGATCGAGATTTGTCGCGATTCGTAGAAACGGTCGATCGTGACTGTGCATAGAGAGGCGCGGCGAGATTTTCCCGAGATTATATTACGCAATCGTGAAAGCCTTAGATTTCTCCATCCATCCATCCATCCATCCATCCATCCATCCACCCACCGATCAGTCGGCCTCTAATCCGTTTCACAACAGTACACGAGCGTGCGCATACTCGATTCGAGCGATAAAATTCGTCGTTCCGGCCGTGGCGATTGTTTGTCCTCGTGTCGCGAGTACTGCGCACTCGATTGCTCCTTATCAGCGGTAATTATCAGCAAATCTTGGTATCAGGGCAAATACCGTAACACATCGTGGCGGGAGTGCTCGGCCTACCGGCGTTACAGCGAAATGGCCGTCGATGTCTCCGCGATGGCTTCGCACGGTCCACGTGATCGCCCGCCGATCGCAATTATCGATAAAAACGGTGGGAGGATGATATGGCCGCCCGACATTTCCCCTTTTCAACCTTTTTTTTTTTTCCTCGCTCTTGTTTCGTTCAAGCAACTCGATTTAATCGATAAATTTATAATTGAATATCGAATAACAATAAGATTAATTTTATGATAAATTAAATAATAATAAATAAATTTTATGCAATCAAAATTGCAAAAGTATAAAATAATTATATATATATATATACGTTCAAGAAATTCTATCACTATTTAAATAAAGCATTTTTTTCCAATCTCTTTGTCAACCTCGCTGTACACAAAACTTGTTCAAGTACACTTCTCGCAATATTAAAAAAAAAAAAAAAAAAAACAGTGATATTTTACAACATCTAAAGAAAGTTAAATTTACACGTGTTTCGACTCTATCGATGGAAATCTCTTAAAAAAGAAAAAAGTAAACGATAGTTTGTCCGAAATACTTTCCCCTCCCCAAAGAAAAATAACACCCTTCGAGAGGAATGAAACAGGAAGTGTCTGGTCGCGGCGAGAAGATCTTATATCCCGCATACTCGGCTATGGAGAGAAGTGCGAATATCGTTCCCGGTTATTTCTTGATCTATCGGCCCGGGTACATTAGCCAACGTGTTTTGAAACACTCGTGGAGCGTATTTGCGTTGGCATCGGGCGGCGCGTTGTCCCTCTTTCATCTCGTCTCAGGGAGGAGGAACAAAGTCGTTAGCCGGTCTAATATCGCGATACCCTTTTCCCTCTTCCCCGTGAAATCCCGCGATTTTTCTCCTCTCCTACGGAGGAACAGATCAAAGACTCGGTTCACGCGTCACGGGTGTGAACAGCCCTGTCAATCATCCGGGACGCGGGCCAAAGGGATCTCTAATTACCCTTCCATGGTGATCCATCGTGGAATCGTCGTCGTGAAATCGTGTCGAATAATACGAGATTCGAAATTCACGAGATTCAACGCTTCTATTGAATAAATAATTTATCATATCGTTGTTAATTCTATGCGAGTAGCTCACGATATTTCGCGACTTAAATAATAATAATAATAATAATAATAATAATAATAATAATTCTTCTAATGTTAAGCATCTCTGAATTGAATTCGTAACCGCGTATTAAACTCGATCGTTATCTGTGCATGTGATTTGACAAAATCCTCGCCCCCCCTTTTATCTCGCGGTTGTCATCAATTTCTCGCGATACGAAAGACTGATTTTTCGAAAATGTGAAAGCTTACGTATATCGGCCGTTGCCAAGTTTGCGATAATAAATTCATTTATTGCCGTCTTGTCTGAACGGATAAAAAGCAAATGATCCCCGGCCGTCATCGTTTCATTGTTTGCCACGTCTTTCAGACAAATTTACGATCGGATCGCACAAATATGTTTGCCCCGGATTCCCCGTTAGAAAGTATCATCGGAACGGTGAAGTCAGCCTTGCCTCGATCGCGTGCTTATCGAGCAAAATTATTATTTCACCTTCCCCTCCCCTCCCCCCACTTTCCACTTTAACACAGCTTTGTTAAAGTTTCGTTTCCACCTCTCCTGGAACATTTCCAGGAGAGCATTCCCGAGTTTTTAGTTGTACTAAAAAAAACACAGTTAGAATTTATTTTCAAGAATTTCTTTACCGTTACATAATAAAGAAAATATCGAAGAGTATAAACAAAAAAAAAAAAAAAATTAATTCCATCGAAAATAAACGCCAAACTCCCATCCAATTGATTTCCACGCTTCATAAAATCTCCCTCTCGAACGTCCTCCCCCCCTCCCCTCCCCTCCCCCTCTATCGAGGATAATCGAACTCCACTCCTTTCCCCCCCTTTCCCTTGCCCTGCTACCCTGTCGCGACATTATTTACTCCTCATTATCGTGGCCGGCATACCTCCCTCCCCTCCCCTCCCTTTCTCCTTAATCGAAGGATAATAAAAATCATCTCCTGAGCGATGCCTTCTCAATAAAGACATTGTTCCGGTGAGCAAATTCTTATCCGTGAAAAAGGCGTCGTTCCCTTTCCCTTTCCCTTTCCCTTCCAAGAGAAGTGAAGTGATGAGGAGGAGGGAGGGGGGTTGGATTATCGGGTTCGAGATTACAACTCTCGTTTTCCTCCCCGTTCCAATACGAGTATCGAGGAGGGGGTGGTGGTGGTGGTGGTGGTGGTGGTAAACAGGGTGGAAAGGGGTTTATTGGCCCTAAGCAGGATACTTATTGAACTCTTAGCGGTGTTTTTATCGCTCCTTCTCTCCCTCTCTCTCTCTCTCTCTCTCTCGCTTCTCGCCACCCCGCCCACAGGCATAGGCGGCTTTTAAGTGTTTTCGCCTTTGTTTAAAGGACTCGCTCCCCCGCTCGCATTATGCACCCTCCTCCGCACAACAGAGAAAGAGGTTCTCGCAAGAACCATCTCAGCTCCGTAAACCGTGGCTCAAGGGTTTTGACCACTTTTCCGTGTCCTTTCTCTCCCCCTCCTGTTCGAGATTCGGGTGTGTCGAGATTCTTCTTCGACAGAGATATGTATATAGAGGGAATAGAGAACGGAGAATACAAAGGTATTGGTGGAAATATTTCGTGGAGAGTGTTATTATTTATTTATAAGGAGGATATCTTGTCGTTCGAAGGGAATAATTGCGAGGAAAAGTGAGCCACGATCACGTTTTTCAAACATTTTCGCGTCGTTCTCTCGTTTA
>NW_006263555.1:152915-158021 GCF_000469605.1 Apis dorsata | reverse complement strand
AGCCGTTGGTGTGCGACAACAGTTCAACGTTGGAATTACACCGTTGCCAGTGCTCCCGTGCCCGTATCTACACTACACGCAGTTTTTTTTACGGATGAAAAAGTCCCCATTAAATTTAACGTTCAAACGGCTCGAATTCTTCTTTCTCTCTTTGTTTGTTTCCTTTCCTTTTCTTTTCTTGGGTTAAAATTTTAGGAGTATAGGATAGTAAAGATTGGTAAAAGTAAGAGAGAGAGAGAAAAGGAAGAGGATTGGAAAAAGAGAAGAGACTCACCTCTTTGTCCTTGGCTTGTAGCTCCTGCTCCAAGTTGGTGTTGGGCGTTCTCCTGGGATTGCTGGCATCGTGCACCTGCTGCTGATCGCTTCCCTGTGGAGTCTGAGACAATTTGTGTCCCTCAGTCTTCGAATTTCCATCATTCGCCGCGGCAAGTTGCTCCTTCAGTGCGGACACTTCCTTCTCCGCCAATGTCGCCCTCTGAAAATCGAACGAAACGCGAGATAAATATCAACGTTTATCAAATATAATATCGAATTGTATATTTCGAGAAATTATATATCTTCTATATAAAATTATATTTATTACGATTTCCACCTAATTATATCTTACGTACGTGCTAATAAGTATAAATATTTGAAACTGTATTCGCGAATATAGAATTTTACGATTAATCGAGTTTTCTATTCATAATCATCTCATCGGTATTAAAGCGATCTAATTTTACTGACTTTACTTTATCGATCTTATGAATATTTGGTCAACAAGAGAGTTATATCTGCTATATGAAACGTGAATATTTATACCTTCTTCTTCTTCTTCTTCTTCTAAAATTAAACAAAGAAGGAATTCTTCTTGATCTTTAAAAATTTGAAAAAAATTTTCTTTTCGATGCACGGCTCGATTTATTTTCTTAATTCGAGAAACGATCGCGACGATTCCTTTAACGACGAACACGTGCGGGGATCGACGACAAATCTTGTCGACGACAACGGCACATGCCGAAAGTCATCAATCGGCATCTGGAGGCAATTAAAGTAAAATCGCGAATCGGGGTGGTAAAATATCGGAACGCCGCGTGGTCTAGCCAAGGCAACAAGTACACGTCAGTTTTTGCCCGATGCATCGAAGCTCGATCGATCGTTCCGCGAAACAACGACGCCAACTTCTCCTCTTCGATTTGAAATTGTACGGTAACACGGAACCGCGTACATAGTCATTCTATACAACGTTCGTATTCACGTTCACGTATTATTTATATTTTCCACGATAATCCTATCTGAACCGATTCCCTCTTTTTCTCTCTCTCTCTCCTTTCTTTATCTTACGCACACAGATTTATTATTACGCCACTTTATTATTGTCCGTAATCTATCGTGGCATCGCATTTTCTCGGGTGGAAAATTTGCAACGAAACCAATCTCTTATTTTCTTTTTTCTTATTCGAAGGCAGTAGTAAGATCGTAAACAAATTTCGAAACGAAAGGATCCACTCTAGTCATCCAAATGGTTCGGACGAAGGAGGGAAAGAAGGAAGAAGAAATACGACGATGTGTGTGCGAGAGAGAGAGAGAGAGAGAGAGAGAGAGTTGGGGAGAGGTACGAGGTAGCTATAGTAATGACCCATTGTTTCCTGCAAAAAGCCTTGACGATGTTATCGATAATTACGAAATGATACGGGAAGCATAAATACATATCTGAGAGCGCGATGCACGTTCATTGAAATGGCGGACCGAGTATCGATAGGCTGTCGGGACTCGTCCTGTGTATTTGTCACGGGAGCTGGAAAAGTGGGGGGAGAACGCGAGCGGAGCTAAGGAGAGGATCGAGAAGATCGCCGATAAAGATCCGTACCGTCCGCGATCGTCACATTAGCGGCGGAAGTCGTTGAAAGATAATGGCTTCTTTGAACGTTCCTGACGACATTGCTTTTGTCGTTGTTCTATCAATAATCGGCTGTTAAGAATTTAAGTTATGGGATTACGGGAAACTCGAGCAACGTTTTCCGCTCTTTCGATTACTTCGAGGCTTTTTCAGGCTGCTTCCTTGCTTCGATTGTTCGTTTCGATACGTTTCAACGATCGTTGATTTCCGATAGATTATCTATCAAGTATCTCGTCGTCAAGTATTGTCGAAGTCGATCGTTTAAATGCGAATATTGCGAAGGAAACGCATCGAGAATTGTTTTAAACTGTCCTTAAATGTGGTCGATTGTTAAAAAAGATTCGAACATCATTCTTGTAGTAGAATGGAAAATATCGAAAGAAAAAGAGAAAAGGGGGGGGGGGATCGTTATTGAAAAAAAGAAAAAAATGTACATTACCGGTTAAAAGCTTAAAATCGTGAAAATATAATCCAAGAATTCGACAATTTGAGAGAAGGTTAGGTTAAAATTTTCCCATCTCGAAGAATATTGATATACATTCGATACATGTTGACACACTCACTAATAAATAATTACGTCGATAATAATACAAGTCGAACGAACGATTTTGTATTTTCACAATAACGGCACGTATATTTCGACACGAGAAAGATAGCGACCACGCGTTATTACATATAAAGTCGCCATGATCACTGAAAATAGTTGGGAAGCAAATTCGATGGATCGAACCGCGGCCTGTTCGATTCGATAGTTAGACAGCACCAATTACGTACATACTCGCCTTTCGACTCTGAATAGAGGGCGTGGTGGGAGGTGAGTTTCGATCACGTCGAGGCGTTTCGTCTTGGGCCCGACGCTCGTCTTATATCCCATCGCAAATTGACGGTTATCCGACTTGCACGGTGTTCCGAGCATCGATCGATCGCCACTCACCGATTCGATATACGGAATCGCGGCTCATTGCACGTTCCGCGTGTGCAAGAAACTGCTTCGGGGCTGCTTTTAGGCACCGGTGGTCACGCACTTTTGGATCAACTACCAGGGCATCGATCGGTTTCTGTCGTGTTAATGCTTGTTTCCACGTTTTCTCTACGTTCAACAACTTCGTGTGTCGTGTAATTAAACCCCCCGTAATTTGTTGTAATTTCGCGGCCACACGGTTTCGTATATCCTCGTATATCCGTCATTTGTAATTCAAATCTTTCTTTCTCTTCGCCAAGTTTTCTCTTTGAAAGACGCCATTTTTACATCGACGATCATTTTCATTATCGATAGATTGTTATACGCGTGAATAGTATTCGTCGTCTTTGCTACTATATAAGTTGTGGTGTTGTTACACGTGTATGTGTATGTGTATGTGTATGTGTGTGTGTGTGTGTATATGTATGTGCTTTTGGAACGATGGATGACAAGTTTGGTAAGGTTATGTTATACTGCAAGATTAGTCTTCGACATAACGTGAGTACTAACCTATAAATGTCATTGTTTCGTTTCACCAACGCTATAAATTTCCAATTGTTATATCAAACGGATCGTTTATTTTCAAACTCTAATTGTTCAGGGACTAATAATAATTTACTATTATTCGACAAACATTTGTTTCCGAATGAAGAAAAATGAAAAATTTTTTTCTTAAAAATTTCCAACTTTCGAACGATCCGGTGTATATAGCGTAGGCACAATTATCGAGTATCGCCAATGGATCGGAAAAGAAAGAAAAAGAGAAATTTCACTTTCGAAATTCGACGTCGGCAAGTTCGGCAATCTCGGTGGTCAGAGTTCACAAAGGAAAATGGGCCACCGCCAATGACCACGCGTGCATGTTGGCATAGCGTATAGGCGTGTTGGCGCGCGCACGAGCGCACGGCATGCGAGTGTCGCAGCTGGCGACGCACGGTGTCGTAGCCCGTCAAACGCCGAGCATTCTTTGTGCCCCGCCGCCGGAATATCCCGAATAGATCAGCCTCCCTCGCGGCTCGCGCACCCACCCCGCCGCGCGTCTTTCTATTTTTACGCCCTAGCCCCCGAATCATCACCGTGTACCGTTCTTTTCTACTATTTATTTCGTGACGGTTGACTAATGCGCGAGACCCATCGGGAATTCCGGTTGGATCGATGTGTATGTACGTATTTCGATGCGCCCATAGCACTTGACTCTTGAATCTCGTGTCTTGGAAAAAGAAACAAGGTCGATGCTTCGATTTAACTTTATTACGTAGAATGAAATATATATATATATATATATATATATATATATTTATGCTTGAATATAATTATTTAGAAAAAGAAATAGGATTTTTTTTCCTCTCTTTTACTAATGGTATAGGGAACTTTGGAGAAGAGAATTGAAATGGTATCATGCGCTCGTATCGTAGTAGAAGAAAACTATTTCCACATTAAACGAGCGTAACAATTTCAAACAACAACGTACCGAAATACATTTTTTTCGATTTGCTTTGTAAATGGAAAATTTATTTTCAAACATCTCACACGTGCTTTCACCTCGAGTTTTACAGCGAAGTAACTCATTTATTCTGAGACGTTATAGAGGCGTTTCCACATACCGCCTTTGAAACCTCTTATTGAAATGAATTTTAATGATCGTGTGCCACGCTATTCCCCCCTATATTTTTTTCGAAATAAAAGGAAATCCACGGCATTCAGGCGGCTGCTAAATAAAGCAATTTATACAACCCACTAAAACGAATATCTAATTAACATGAAATGCATCGTTTACCTTTACGACGTGTTTTACTACGCCTTCGGTTTCATTTTCCAGATTCGCGTGATCCAACCACTCGCGACTTCTTCCGTCTTTGACCTTTGACACGTCGTAACGCCCAATAATTATGCGTCGTTCGCACACCATCTCGACGATAAAAACGAAACAACCGATCGTTCTTACCTCCTCGTAAATGGGAGGGAATACACGTTAGGGAACACGGGAAAACTCCATTCGAAAAGGAGATCGACTCAAAAATACCACCGTCCGTCCCATCGAAACGATATTTTTACCAACTTCATTTCCCTCGATCGATCCTCGAGAAAAGTAAATCGATCGGATGCAAACTACTAATATATGTACGTGTACTTGTCTATATACACGTGTGTGTAAGTACGATCGACGTTATACGGTGATAGCGAGGGTAGTGGCAAGAAAGGGAGGAGGAATACCTTATCACCAGCCTTCTTTATAATCTGCCTCGTGGTACAACAGAGGGGGTGG
>NW_006263555.1:151500-151891 GCF_000469605.1 Apis dorsata | reverse complement strand
CCGTCTCTTCCACCCTTCTCCCCGTGTTTTCCACCATTGGATTGGACAAACGATCCTTATTCAGGCAATTTTCAGGTTGTTCCAGACTCCTTGGATTACCCTCTAAGCGAGTCTCTCTCTCTTTCCTCTTCCCTCCCTCCTCTCCTCTCCTCCTCAGATTCGATCGATCTGGAAGGCTCGAGTCAATATTGGTATTGAGCCTGATCGACAGGGATTCGAGTTTCTTTTCAAATACGATCTTTTGAAAAAGAAAAAAAGAAAAGAGGTTTTTTTGGTTGAAAAAAAAAGGGAGAAGGAGGAGGGGGTAGATTCTATTTCTTGAAATTTAAATATTCGTTTAGGGTGGACGAGGAGGAGGGGAGAAAAAAATCGAGTGAAATTATTCTTGCTA
>NW_006263555.1:148258-151478 GCF_000469605.1 Apis dorsata | reverse complement strand
CCTCCTTCTCTTCCCTTTTTTTCGCCTCCACGATCGGCGGCAATCATATTCCCTCGGCGAATTCCGGGAGGAGGGGGAGGGAGGAGGAGGGCACACACGTGCGAGTCAGCGCCCGAGATCTTCTCACGCGCGATCCACTCTAATAAATCACGATGGGCCCGCGAGGAAAGAAAGAGAAAAAAAAAAAAATTCGTGGCGATCATCTGGCGGCGCGTTCGTTAGCAGAAGCGAAATGGCTTCCTTTTTCGTGGAATGAAACGAGGAATCGTTCTCCAAGGGATGCGATAGAGGACGAAAGAATTAGTGGAGTAATTTTTCGTCCATCTTCTCGAACATCTTTTTGAAAAGAAGAGGGAGAAAGATCGAGATTCAAGAAGAAAGTGAAAAACTTTCGTTCGTTGTTATAACGAAAAGAATATCGAAAAGATAGAGACCGAAATCTATTTTATCCTCTCTTCAACTCTAACTTTCCAACGTTTAATCGTTTGAAGAATTTCCTTTCCCAAAGGGGAACAGTTGTTTGTCGAGAGAAATAAGAAAATCGAATTGAGTAATAAGTAAAAGTGGAAACTTTTCGTTGTATCGTGAACGAGAAAGGATTTTTCTCGCGTAGGGTGGAGGAATCGCAGAAACGAAATTCGGGGCGGGACAATGGAGGGACTGGACACGCGGCTGAATCGGCGAAAGGGACAGTGGCCGCCGCTGGGAGGGAGGGGGGAGGGGGCGATTGTTGGAATTTGCATGAATCGATCACGATTGTTTGGCCGCGAAATGAGCGGCGCCAACCACCATAGAGGAATAATTCGCAATCCGTGTACAGGCCGGCCGAAATCGAGTTACCGTTTGCCATTTCGATTCTGCTCGGTCCAACGGCCGACAATGCCCAAATACGACAATGTCCAAAACCGAATATCATCTTTGTGATCCGAACCCCCTACGTTCTTTTTTTTTTTTTTTTCCTTTTTTTTTTTCCTCTCCCTTCTTTTCCCTCCCCCCCATTAATTTCGAAATTCACCAATTCCACCTCCGATTCTTGCCACCATTGTCCTCCAATCGAACTCTTTTTTTCTCTCTCTCTATCTATCTATCTGAAAAGTGAAAATACATATACATATATATATATATATATCTTCGATCATCAGCTAATTCAATAACTATCCCTCCCCCTTATATTCCTTCTATACGTATAAATTCTCTCTCTTTCTATCTATCTATCTAAAAAGTGAAAAAATATATATATATAAACGGAGAAAAAAGGAGAGGGTATAGAAATAGTTGTCCTCGAATCGAACATTTTTTTCTCTTCTAACTACCCCTTTCCTCTTATATTCTCTCCACCCGTGTAAAATCTCTCTCTATCTTTCTCTATCTATCTAAAAGTGAAAATATATATATATATATATATATATATATATATATGTATATTTTTGATCATCAACTAATCCAATAACTACTCCCCCTTATATTTTTTCCATACATATAAATTCTCTCTTTCTATCTATCTGAAAAAAAAATATATATATATATCTTCCTTATTCTTTACATATATATAAATTCTCTCTTTCTATCTATCTATATGAAAATTGAAAATATATATACATATATTTACATATATATATATATCTTCATCAGTTAATCCAATAACTACCTTCCCCTTACATTTCTTCCATACATATAAACTTTCTCTCTCTATCTATCTATATTAATTAAAATAAAATTGAAAATATATGTACATATATATATATCTTCAATCATCAACTAATCCAATAACTACTCTCTTCTTCTTATATTCCTTTCATACAAATAAACTCTTTCCTTCTATCTATCTATATTAAAAATGAAAATATATATACATATATATATCTTTGATCATCAACTAATCCAATAACTATCTTTATATTTATATATTCATACATATAAACTCTCTCTCTCTATCTATCTATCTGAAAATTAAAAATATATATATATATATATACATATATGTATCTTCATCATCAGTTATTCCAATAATTACCCCCTCCCTCTTATATTCCTTCCATACATATAAACTCTATCTCTATCTATCTATATGAAAATTGAAAATAAATATATATATATCTTCATCAGTTAATCCAATAATTACCCCCTCTCTCTTATATTTCTTCCATACATATAAACTCTATCTCTATCTATCCATCTATATGAAAATTGAAAATATATATACATATACATATACATATATATCTTTGATCATCAGCTAATCCAATAACTACCCCCTTCCCCTTATATTTTTTTTATATATATATAAACTCTCTCTCTATCTATCTATATGAAAATTGAAAATATATATACATATATCTTCGATTATCAGTTAACCCAATAACTACCCCCTCCCTCTTATATTCCTACCACGTGTATAAACTCTTTTTCTTTCTATCTATCTATTTATCTATTTATCTGAAAAGTGAAAAAATATATATATAAACGGAGAAAAAAGGAGAGGGATATATATATAAAAATAGTTGTCTTCAAATCGAACACTTTTTTCTCTTTATCAGCTAATTACCCCCTCTCTCTAATATTCCTATTGTGTAAATTCTCTCTTTCTCTATCTATCTATCTAAAAATTAAAAATATATATACATATATATATATATATATTTTTGATGATCTACTAACCCAATACTAACCTCTACTAACCCCTCCCCTTACATTCCTATAAACTATTTTTCTTTCTATCTATCTATCTATCTATCTATCTATTTATCTCAAAAGTGAAAAAATATATATATAAACGAAGAAAAGAAGAGAGGGTACAGAATAATTGTCCTCGAATCGAACTTTTTTCTCTTCATCAAAAAACCACCCCTTTCCTCTTATATTTCTACCACGCGTATAAACTCTATCTATCTATCTGAAAAGTGAAAAAATACATATATAAACAAAGAAAAGAGGAGAAAATATAGGAATTTTGTCTCTTCGATCACCAACTAACTACCCCTCCTCTTATATTCCTATCCACGCGTATAAACTCTATCTATTTATCTGAAAAGTGAAAAAAAAATATATATATACATATACAAACGAAGAAAAGAGGAGTAGTTGTTTGTTAAAAAAAAGTAGCAGCTGTCGAGGAGAGATACATGTCGCGCGGAGGACATGTGGGTGGGTGGATGGTATCGATACCTGTGAGCGGGCGCACAATACGCCGGCTATATTTTTATAGGGCCGCCACGGGAGT
>NW_006263555.1:147313-147531 GCF_000469605.1 Apis dorsata | reverse complement strand
GTTTAATTGTCCATCCGCGGATGGACGTCTTTTCTCTTCGTCGCTCTTCCATGTGACAGATGTTCTCCCTCTCTCTCTTCGTCCACCGACTCTTTTTATTCGTGTATAACGTATAAGAAGAGATATAAGCGACGTATTTTATTAAATTACATTCTAATCCTAATTATTGGAGGAAGAACAGGAGAAGAAGAAGAAGAAGAAGGAGAAGAAGAAGAGGG
>NW_006263555.1:140829-146971 GCF_000469605.1 Apis dorsata | reverse complement strand
CTCGCCTCGTTCAACTCTCTCGCTCCCTCGCTCGCTCGCTCTTAATTCGATGAGGAGAAGATTTTCGAATTTCCTCGATTATTATTTATATAATATTTATTTATATAATATTTATATAATATTTGTATAATATTTATTTCGATTAATATTCTCCTTCAGTTTTTTCGTGTATCCCTTCGAGGAGAGGAAAGATAAATATTTGAAATATAATTTTAAGATTAATACGTTTAATGCACGATATGATATAAAATCGATTATTGCAATTTCAATCAATTGTTCGTATTAGTGATTATAAGAATAATAACTTTTTTAAGATTAAGATTAATTGGAAGATATATATAATAATAATTTCTGATGGATTATTTTTCTTAGTAAATATAATTTATAAACTAATAGTTCGATTAATATTTATTAATAATATTATACCTTCTTTAATATGATTTATAATACGTTCATCGAACATAGGATCTCCAGTATCAATAAATTCACTTAGAGAAATTATTATTTATTCAATTTATTTCTAATAATTAATCATAAAATTTTATTATAAAATTTATATTATAAATTTAAAATTACGGTTTAATGGTCGAATATTATATTTTAATACAATACATTGAATATATCTGCCTTCCAAGTTATCTTAATATTTCAAGGTGATTTCAATCAACGCGGATGCTTGGCAAATAACGGCGTCGTAATTAACGTGCGTCTAAATCCGTGGACGCCCTCGATCGGGCGAGTTCGTTTCTTTCGTTTCGGAGAGCGGAAAGGGGATAGTTTACCTCTTTGCTCGCCGTTAAACGAAAATATCTCCGACTTTATTTATTAAACCGTCGCGAAGGACAGTCTTTCTCTCTTTCTCCTCTCCTCGATTCTTCCAATTTGTTCATGGTCGATGATGTACTACTTGGTTATTTCGTCGATATTTCCGCGCAGGATATTTCGGGGATGAGGGAGAAGGGGAACGGGGCGGGTTTTCGTGCGAAGGACGAAAAACGCAACGCGTGCCTGGGCCCCGTTCCCGAAGAAATTTCGTGCCGCGAAATTGGCCGGGATCGCGGAGGACGATCCTTTTGGAAAAGAATTTTAACTCGACGGAATCACGTAGCGGCAGGCAGGTCGCTCCCTCCCTCCAACAACGAGATTCCAAAAATTTTTTGGAACGTACCCTCATTTTTCAAACCTGAATGCGGCGGAAACGAAATGAGGAATTGGACGGAATCAAATCGGAGGATAATTTAGAAAGTATAATTGAATATTAAATATAAAATAATATTAAATAATTTTTAATAATTTCAATATTATGAAATATATTGTAATTTATAAATGTTATATAAAATATTATAATTTTAATATTATAATAAAAGTGGAAGGATCTTTTCTTTTTCCAAGGGATGGATGATTTGTAATGGTAAAGGAATTTCGAAAATTTAACGAAATTGGTATAAATTGGTTTATCTTTATTAAAATTGGAAAGCTTCTTCTCCAGAGATGGATTTCTAATAGTAAAAGAATTTCGAAAATTTTACGAAATTAGGGAATTAGGGATGGACTTCTAATGGTAAAGGAATTTCGAAAACTTAAATTTAAAATTTTTTTTTTTTTTCTAAGGAATGGATGATTTGTAATGGTAAAGAAATTTTAACGAAATTAGAAATTGGCACACGTTTATTTTTATTATGATTGGAAGGCTCTTTCCTCAGGGGGATGGACTTCTAATAGTAAAAGAATTTCGAAAATTTAACAAAATTAGAAATTGGCACACGTTTTTATTACGATTGAAAAGCTCTTTCTCCAGAAATAGACTTCTAATGGTAAAGGAATTTGGAAAATTAAAATTTTTTTTTTTTCTTTTTCCAAGGGATGGATGATTTGTAATAGTAAAAGAATTTCAAAAATTTAACGAAATTAGAAATTGCATACGTTTATTTTTATTATGATTGGAAGGCTCTTTTTCCAAGAGATGGACTTCTAATAGTAAAGGAATTTCGAAAAATTAAATATAAAATTCTTTTTTTTTCTTTCTCTTTTTTTTTCTTTTTTTTAGGAATGGATTTTTAATGGTAAAAAAATTTCGCAAATTTAACGAAATTAGAAATTGCACACGTTTATTTTTATTATGATTGGAAGGCTCTTTCTCCAAGGGATGGACTTCTAATAGTAAAGGAATTTCGAAAAATTAAATATAAAATTCTTTTTTTTTCTTTCTCTTTTTTTTTTCTTTTTTTTAGGAATGGATTTTTAATGGTAAAAAAATTTCGAAAATTTAACGAAATTAGAAATTACACACGTTTATTTTTATTATGATTGGAAGGCTCTTTCTCCAAGGGATGGACTTCTAATAGTAAAGGAATTTCGAAAAATTAAATATAAAATTCTTTTTTTTTCTTTTTCCAAGGAATGGATTTCTAATGGTAAAAAAATTTCGAAAATTTAACAAAAATTGTATAAAAATTAGAAATTGTAAACGTTTGTTTTTATTATGATTAGAAGGCTCTTTCTCCAAGGGATGGACTTCTAATAGTAAAGGAATTTGAAAATTTTAAATATAAAATTCTTTTTTTTCTTTTTCCAAGGGATGGATTTCTAATGATAAAGGAATTTCGAAAATTTAACGAAATTAGAAATTGGTACACGTTTTTATTACAATTGGAAAGCTCTTTCTAGAGGGATGCATTTCCAATCATACAGGAATTTTAAAGCTTAAGAAAATCAGAAACTGGTGGCACACGTTTGTCTTTACTACTACTATTAGAAGCCTCTTTCTCCAGGGATGGATTTCCAATTTTAAAATGTAAGAAAATTAGAAATTGACACACTTTTGTCCTTATTATTACAATTGGAAAGCTCTTTCTCCAGGAATGGGACTTTTAATAATAAATAAAGAAATTTCGAAAACAAAATTAGAAACTAAAAGCATGTTTATCTTTATTATAATTGGAAGGGTCTTTCGAGGGATAAATTTCCAATAGAACAGGAATTTTAAAACGTAAGAAAAATCAGGAACATATTTGTTCTTATTACGATTGGAAGGCTCTTTCTTCAGGGGGATGAATTTCCAATGATAGAAGATAATCGAACAAGAATTTCGAAAACTATCTTATTCTTATTATTAGAATTGAGAGGCGGTAAAAAAGTCGTCCTTTTCCCAAGAATGGATTTCCAATGATCGAATAGAAATTTCGAAAACAAAATAAAATAAAAAAGTAACAAAATTATTAAATTATTAATTATACGTTATATAATTATTAATTATAATTATTATAAAGTTATTAAATTAGAACTGATACATGATTCATATGAAACAGATTTATCTTCACTGTTAGAGAATTCGAAAATTTAAGGAAATTAGAAACTGGCACACGTTTATCTTTATTATTATAACTGGAATAATATCTTTCTCCAGGGATGCATTTTTAATGATAAAGGAATTTCGAAAAAATTATATATATGTCTTTACTGGAAGGCTCTTTCGAGGGATGGATTTCCAATCGAATTTTAAAACGTAAAGAAGAAATGAAAAATTTTTATAGAAACGCTTTTTCCAGTAAGAGGATGATTCCAGTAACAATGATCGAGATAAAGACAATCGAACAAGAATTTTAAAACGTGACAAAATTAAGAATTGGTGCAAGTTTGTTCTCATTATGACTAGAAGGCTCTTTCGAAGGATGGATTTCTAATGATCGATAGAAAACAATTGAATTTCGAAAACTATCTTATTCTTATTGCTACTGGAAGATTTTTTTAATTGAACAGGAATTTCGAAAAAACGAAATTGGCACACGTTTATTATAACTGGAAGACTCTTTTGGGGGATGGATTTCCAATGATCGACAAAGATAATCGAAAATCTTATCCTTCTATCTTATTTTTATTGCTACTGGAAGGCTCTTTCGATGGATAAAATGACCGATAAACACAATTATATATTAAATAATAAGTATTTATATTAAATAATATATATACATATATAATAAAAATAATAAATAATATAATAAATATAATAAAATATATATAATATTTTATATATATATATAAAATATATATAAATATATATATATTAATAATAATATATTAAATAATTTCGAAAATTAGATTACATGTGTATTTCAGACGAAATCAAATATTCTTTTTATCCTTGTTGCTATAACTTGGAAGACGATAAAAAAATCGTCCCTTTTCCAAGAATGGATTTCTAACGAAAACAAAATTTAGGAATTTAATATGAGATTCGTATGAGATCGAACACGTTTGTTCTTTCTACTACTGAAAGTCTCTTTCGAGGGATGGATTTCTAATGATAAAGGAATTTTAAAACGTAAGAAAATCAGGAACTGGCACATGTGTCTTTAGTATTATAACTGAAAACTTTCGAGGGATGGATTTCTAACGATGAAAGAATTTCGAAAATTTAAGGAAATTAGAAACTGGCACATGTTTCTCTTTATTATTATAACTGGAATAATATCTTTCTCCAGGGATGCATTTTTAATGATAAAGGAATTTCGAAAAAATTATATCTATGTCTTTACTGGAAGACTCTTCGAGGGATGGATTTCCAATCGAACAGGAATTTTAAAACGTAAAAAAATTAAAAACTATCACTATTGTTTATTCTTTATATTATAACTTTAAAGTTCTTTCTCCAGGGATGAATTTCTAATGATAAAGGAATTTCAAAAAAAATTTGAAAATCAAAAATTGGCACGTATATATCTTTATTATTATAATTTAAAACCTCTTTCTCCAGGGATGGATTTCTATAAAATCCATTTTTATAAAAAAATTTCGAAAACGTAAAAAAATCAGAAACTATCATACTGTTTGTTCTTTATATTATAACTTTAAGGCTCTTTCTCCAGGGATAAATTTATAATGATAGGATGAAGGAATTTCAAAAACGTAAGAAAATCAGGAACTGGCACATATATGTCTTTACTGGAAGGCTCTTTCGAGGGATGGATTTCCAATCGAACAGAAATTTTAAAACGTAAAAAAATCAAAAATTGGCACATTATATCTTTACTATAAAATCTATAAAATCCATTTCTATAAAAAAATTTCGAAAACGTAAAAAAATCAGAAACTATCATACTGTTTGTTCTTTATATTATAACTTTAAGGCTCTTTCTCCAAGGATGAATTTCTAACGATAAAGAAATTTCTAAGACGTAAGAAAATCAGCAACTGTCACGCGTNTATCTCTCTCTCTCTCTCTCTCTCTCTCTCTCTCTCTCTCTCTCTCTCTGTCTCTCGACTTCTAATAAATCGATCGATAAAGACGAAACGACGAACATTTCGAGATCGAGACGAAACGAGAAAGGGTTAAAAAACAGAGAAAGAGAGAGAGAGAGAGAGGGTAGGTGGAGGATATCCTTATCCCATTATTTCGATCTCGAGCACGAGATCAAACACGTTTATCCTCACTTCGACCGGTCGGTGAAAGACGGCACGGAACCGGGTTAAACGATAAAATCGTCCTCTTTCTGGAGGAATGGATGGATTTCTAATGATTGATAAAGATAATTAACCGGGGTACCGGGACCGCGCTGCCGTCCTCCCTTCCAACCCTTTGATTCCAACCTCCTCCCCCTTCCCCAATCCTTTGAAATCCGCCGGCAGAAGCGATTTTCCAACCCTCCCCACGCCCTTCCTCGAGGACCCGTGTTGCCGCTCTCCTCCTCTCCTTTTGACAAGAAAATCCGAGCAAGGAGTCCTCCTCCTCCTCCCCCTCCCCTTTTCTCCTCCCCCTCTCGTCGCTCGATAGACCAACTCGCGCGGCCTGTTATGCCGATCGTTGCTCGGGCGCTCGCGATAGCGCTCGCCGCC
The DNA here is from genome assembly GCF_000469605.1 of Apis dorsata. Taxonomy (NCBI): domain Eukaryota; kingdom Metazoa; phylum Arthropoda; class Insecta; order Hymenoptera; family Apidae; genus Apis; species Apis dorsata. The sequence goes on along the minus strand of NW_006263555.1, from coordinate 141,139 downwards.
ATCGATCAACCCGGCGCTTCGCTCGCTTCTTTAAACGCCTCTCTTTCCTCTCTTTCCTCGAACGAATCAATCGAATCGATCCTCCCTCTCCCCCCCTCTAAGCTAATTAACATCGTACGGATAAATCGATCTTCTTTCCCTGCGGAATGAACTCTGTTTCGACTCTTCTGGAGCTCCTGGATTATTTGGAGGGAGAGGGTTAAGGGAGCGAAGGCGGAAGTTAAGGAGGTAAAGCATCGGTTGGCTATCTTCTTTCGATCGTCGAAGAGAACGAAAGATCGTGATATTTCGGAATCGTGAGTTTTCTCGA
>NW_006263555.1:134863-139097 GCF_000469605.1 Apis dorsata | reverse complement strand
AGAGAGAGAGAGAGAGAGAGAGAGAGAGAGAGAGAGAGAGAGAGAGAGAGAGAGAGAGAGAAATATCCCATATTTTCTATATTATCCAAATTTTTGCACTAGATAGATAGATATCCCAAGTCCAAATTTTTGCACAAGATAGATAAATATATAGATGGATATTCCAAGTCCAAATTTTTGCAGGAGATAGATAAATATATTAGATGAATATCCCATGTCAAAATTTTTGCACGAGATAGATAGATAGATAGATAGATAGATAAAAAAAAAAGAGATAGAGATAGAGATAGAGAGGGAGAGAGAGATCCCATATATATTTGTACGAGATATATAAATATATAGATGAATATCCCATGTCCAAATTTTTGCACGAAATAGATAGGTAGGTAGAGAGAGATCCCATGTTGAAATTTTTACGAGATAGATAGATAGATAGATAGATAGGTAGATAGAGAGAGATCCCGTGTTCGAATTTTTACGAGATAGATAGATAGATAGATAGATAGATAGAGAAAGAGAGAGATAGAGATAGAAGTAGAGAAGGAGAGAAAGATTCCATATCCAAATTTTTGCACGATAAATATATATATATATATGTATATATACACATATATAGATATTCCAAGTCCAAATTTTTGCACGAGATAGATAAATATATAGATGGATATCCCATGTCCAAATTTTTGCAAGATAGATAGATAGGTAGATAGAGAGATAGATATATAGATAAATATCCCATGTTAAAACTTTTGCACGAGACAAATAGATAGAGAAAGAGAGAGAGATATTCCATGTCCAACTTTTTGCACGAGATAGATAGATATACGAGTAGACAGATAGAGAGAGAGAGACGAGCACAACAACGAGCCTCCGAACATCTTACCCTTCGAGTCGACGAAATTCGATCTCCTCTAGCGTATATTATTATTCTATATACCTCGTTTCTTTTTCTCTTTCTCTTCCTCCTCTCCTTCTTCTTCTTCTTCTTTCTTTTTTTTTTTTTTTCGGGAATAGAACGAGACTGGAAGGCTCGTCGTGTATACACCTATTTTCTCCGCACGCGGGAGGAAGGAAATCTCCCGCACAATTATTATTCGAAAGAGAGGATAAGAAAGGGGAGGGAGGGGGCGTTCTGAAAAGGGGGTCTTGTTCGCGAGTATAATAATATAATAGCCGCCGTTTCATTGTTCTAATTATTCGTCGTGGCACGATTAACGCGTGCGCGACAAGTATGCGGCGTCCTCGCGGGAACGGACGGGAAGGGGGCAAGGGGGCGATACTCCCACGCGCAGGGGGGGCCACGCAGGGCAGAAAGCGCGTCAGCCGGGCACAATGCGCGCCATCTGACACTCAATTAACGAGTTAATGCGGTACCGTTGATAATTAAACAAACAACCCGACGATTTTTTTCTTCTTCCCTTTCTTTTTTCTTTTTCCTTTTTCCTTTTTTTTTTTTTTTTTGCCCCAATCCCATCCGCTTCTCGAACATATATATATATATATATATATATTAATACCCGGATCGCGGGATCGAGGGAACTTGTCGTCGAAACTCGTACAACAAACAACTCGTTTCTTTTTGTTCAACGAGATGAGAGAAAGAAAAAGAATCGAATTTTACATCATATTATTATATATCGATTTATTTTTCCACTAAATTTTCTCTCTAAATTAATATCGAAACTCAGACACTTGTCACGCTGTCTCCTAGGTAATTTCAACTTCGTCGAACACCCGTCAAATCGTAACGGATAACTAGGCGGGCGAAGGAAATTTCGAGCGTCTCGAGAGAGACGAAAGATCGAAGAGCGTCGAATGAATATCTCGATTTTGAAAATGATATTCGAGGAACGAATAATAATGCTTCACAGCTGCGATGCCAATTATTGTGCCGCGCGACCGATTATTGCGCTACCGGAAGCGGATGTGTGAACGCATAGGGAAAGGGGGAGGGGGTAATGAACGTTGTCGCCGAAGAATGGAGAGCCGAAAACGAGCATTGAGAGTGTCTTGGAAACGCAGTTGGGGAAGGGGACGACGGCTTGCATCCGTCCCTTCAACAGTTTTTTTTTTTCTTTTTTCTTTCAATCTCGAAAGAATCCTTCGATTCTTTCGTCTCTTCGGTCTAAAACAATATGCTGGATACGTTTATCCACTTCCAAAGCGAATTTTTCAATATTCTTACTTCATTTTTCATTTCTCGCGAGAAGAAAATGGTTCCACGAAATTTCTTGAGGATGAAGACGAAGTAAATGCGAAATAAATAATAATTCGATGCGTGAAGAATGTTCTATTCGTTTCGTAAAAAAAAAAGAAAAAAAGAAAAAAAGAGAAAGACGTTTCGATCGAATTTTATCGCTGTTCTGATTACGAAATAATAAATAATAATTCGATGCATAAGAATATTCTATTCGTTTCGTAAAAAAAAAAGGAAAAAAAGAAAAAAGAGAAAGACGTTTCGATCGTTTTTTTATCGTGGTTCCGAAATAATAAATAATAATTTAATAAAAATATTCTATTCGTTTCGTAAAAAAAAAAGGAAAAAAAGAAAAAAGAGAAAGACGTTTCGATCGTTTTTTTATCGTGGTTCCGAAATAATAAATAATAATTTAATAAAAATATTCTATTCGTTTCGTAAAAAAAAAAAAGGAAAAAAGAAAAAGACGTTTCGATCGTTTTCGATCGAATTTTATCGTGGTTCCGAAATAATAAATAATAATTCGATAAGAATATTCTATTCGTTCGTAAAAAAAAAAAGGAAAAAAGAGAAAGACGTTTCGATCGTTTTTTTTCGCGGTTCCGAAATAATAAATAATAATTCGAAGAATATTCTATTCGTTCGTAAAAAAAAAAAAGAAAAAAAGGAAAAAAGAGAAAGATGGCGTTTCGATCGTTTTCGATCGAATGGGAATTTTATCGCGGTTCCGAAATAATAAATAATAATTCGATGCGTGAAGAATATTCGTAAAAAAAAAGGAAAAAAGAGAAAGACGTTTCGATCGTTTTTTTATCGTGGTTCCGAAATAATAAATAATAATTCGATGCGTGAAGAATATTCGTAAAAAAAAAGGAAAAAAGAGAAAGACGTTTCGATCGTTTTTTTATCGTGGTTCCGAAATAATAAATAATAATTTAATAAGAATATTCTATTCGTTCGTAAAAAAAAAAAGAAAAAAAGGAAAAAAGAGAAAGATGGCGTTTCGATCGTTTTCGATCGAATGGGAATTTTATCGCGGTTCCGAAATAATAAATAATAATTCGATGTATAAGAATATTCTATTCGTTTCCTAAAAAAAAAAGGAAAAAAGAGAAAGACATTTCGATCGTTTTTTTTCGCGGTTCCGAAATAATAAATAATAATTTAATAAGAATATTCTATTCGTTTCGTAAAAAAAAAAAAAGGAAAAAAGAAAAAGACGTTTCGATCGTTTTCGATCGAATTTTATCGCGGTTCCGAAATAATAAATAATAATTCGATGAAGAATATTCTATTCGTTCGTAAAAAAAAAAGGAAAAAAGGAAAAAAGAGAAAGATGGCGTTTCGATCGTTTTCGATCGAATGGGAATTTTATCGCGGTTCCGAAATAATAAATAATAATTCGATGAAGAATATTCTATTCGTTCGTAAAAAAAAAAGGAAAAAAGGAAAAAAGAGAAAGATGGCGTTTCGATCGTTTTCGATCGAATGGGAATTTTATCGCGGTTCCGATTACGATTAAAGTGGTTTGTAATCGGAATCGATACGGTGATCGAAATTATTCGGATCGCGGATCGAATGTTTCAGTGGACCGTAAACACATCTTTATGAACGTGCACGTAGAGACCGTTATATATATATATATGTGTGTGCGTACGCGCTAATAATGTGTTATGTCTTTGTCGCGAACGATATCGTATCGCGTTTTCTTATCAGCTTCGATACCGCTATCGGCTCGAATTGTTCTCGATGCTGCGAGCCATTGCACCGGAAGCGCGCTACTATTCCTCTTTTCCTCTTTCCTCCCTGCGATCCTCTTAATTCGAGCTCTCGAGCGAGGAAATTTCGAGGATGCGACGCAAAGTTTGAAATTAAAAATATATTTTACATTCTGACTAATATAAAAATTTTCTCCCTTCTCTCTCTTTATATATACATATATATATATATATGGAGGTGTCGTTTGATAACTCGATTCGTCAAAATTGAAAGAAAGAAAGAAAGAAAGAAAGGGAGAAATCGGTTCCGGGAACAGAT
>NW_006263555.1:131863-134838 GCF_000469605.1 Apis dorsata | reverse complement strand
ATATATATATATATATATATATATTACGATATGTGGCCGATGGTGGCTTTGCCTGGGTGGTAGGGACCCCGTTGCTCGTTATCAGGTCGGTATGACACCTAAACATCGAGGAAGCAACATCAAACAACATGCCAGCCTATCTTCTCCCCGTATAAACACTTTTGAGTATTGTTTTCCTGTCTCGAGATTATCTCGTTGCCGATGACCGGCGAGCGAAATGCGATCCCTGTGAGAGAGCCAATAACCAGAAACGGTAGTTCTAAATGACGGGTTTCTACAAAAATAAACAAATTTCCCGTATTACGAGTGCGAAAAAATTCGCCCGGTAAGGAATGGATATTATTCGTTACGTAGACGTTTTGCACAAATATCCTCGCGAGTTAATAACGAGTTTTCGTTTATTGAATCTCGAGAAATAGAGAGACAGATATATATATATATATATATATATAGAAAGAGAGAGAGATTTGATAAAATCTAAGCGGTGGGGACACGTAAACACCCCGTAAATTTTGCCGAGAATTCGTTTCGCAATTCGTTTCGAGGCTCCCAGTTGCTCGTGAAATTAATTGGCCGGGTAAAACGGCGTTCCTTTAAACGGCGGTAAGAAGCGTCATTACACGTTCGCAAGATGGCCGGCTGTCGTCACCGGCCGCCACTTGGGCAACCGGCGCGAAATTCGTTTTACTATGAAAACAATGCGATTCTTACGCGCGCAGCTGCGCCGCTAATTGCAGAACGATTATCTCGCAACGCGATCTCTCGGATCGCTGCCCGCCACCAATACGGCGAGGAGCGGCGTATCGCGGAACAAAATGGCTCGACTTTTATAAACGCGCCGAGTTTTTCGTTCGGGCGGGAGAAGACGGATTTTTACTCGATTGTTTTAAAATTCGTTTTAAAAATCGCTGGATTATTGCTGGAGAGTTGTTTTCTAAAAAGAAAAAAAAAAAAAAAAAAAATGTTACGGATGGAGAATGATGCAATTATCTGGACAATTATACGGTGGACGTGTATAATTAAATGGCGAAACGCGGCGGCCGTTGAAAAGTTTTCGGTTCGAGGCCGCGAAACGGAACGTCATCGGGCGGCGATGATCGGGATCCGTGCGAGTTTACGAGAGGAGAACGTCCGGTAGCGGCTCTCACACACAGTGGCCCAAAGAGCCGAAACATCTGTTTGACATCCCTGTTTGTCAAGGCGTGACTCGCCACTTGCGCCGCTTCCATACAAAAAGGGATCCGCTCTGGTCTTCCTCGCGATCGATCTATGAACTGCGAACCATTCGCGTCCAATTACGCGTGAAAATCGTAAACAATCGCAGACAGATGGCTCGGAAAGGTAACTGTTTCCTTCTTTCTCCTTTTTCTCTTCTCCTCTTCTTCTTCCTCTCTCTCTCTCTCTCTCTCTTTGTTTTCAAATCCCAGACATCTCTTTACACCGCTCTTTGTTTCTTCCCTTTCTTTCTCGAATCGCGATGAAAATCGTGGGGAATACGAAAAAGGGTGACGCTCGAACCGTTGTCGTGCTATTTACACCGCCGATAATACAGTTTCTACGATACATATATATAGTATATATATATATATAGTTTCGAACGATTGAAAGTATATATTTGTTTTGAGAAATTGTGGGAATAAAGATTGATACAAGGGTAAAAAGAACGTGAAGAAGATTCCTTATTGATATGTTTAACATGGTAACGTGTCGCGATATTGCATTGCCGTGACTGATATTACACACCTCATCAGCCTAGTACCGACAGACTGACTTACCGTTTCTCGTGAATCACCCGTGTGTAGAAACATTTTTTTTTTTTTTTTTCCTCGTCGTGAATTACTGGTTCTCCGCTCGAAGTTTTTCTTGGTCGATAATATCGCGTGTGACGAGAGAGAGAGAGAGAGAGAGAGAGAGAGAGAGAGAGAGAGAGAGACTATAAAAAGAAAATTCATATTCAAAGAATTGTAGAAAAGTGGAAAAATTGGAAATGCGAATTCGAATTTTGAAGATCGTTGTTACACAATTTAGAGGGTTTGTCTGGCACACTAACTGAAAATGAATTTCCATTGTGTTCCACTCACGCGGATCACTTGTTGCTCGATCCTGCGTGGGTCAGGACATAATACTCGCTCGTAACGTAGCTAAAATTACGCTTTGATACATCCTAGAGCTATATTTAACATAACTAGATGTTACGGTGTATAAAAGTCAATCGAACGAGTAATCTAATTGTGTAAATTTTTTTGTTATCTTGTCTTTCTCTTAAATAAAATATATATATAATTCGACGTGATTTTTATTATGATATTTTCGTCGTTTTAAATCGAATAAAAGTTGACGAATAAACGCGTTTAAAAAAAAAAAAAAGAAGAAAAAAAAGTATTCTTTCCTCGAGTATCTTGATCAACGATTTAGTCCGCAAAACAAACAAAATTAAATTTCGTTTAAATTATCGTTTAAATTTATATCGTGCATCGGTGATATATTGGTACAGATAAAAAGCTGCTTATTTAGATCATCCGAATTTAACGCGATATACATACAGTCCAATTGTTGGCAGTCACGTATTATTTAGAATTCACGTTATATTTCTCCGCAGGTAGTTTTACCTACTATCTCGAATAACGCCCCTTTGATATATCAAATGGGAGCTTTGTTGTCTAAACAATTTATTGTCTTTTATTGAAATAAAAACTGTCGAGGATGGCTCGGTATCGCAGCAGGGGCATCATAAAAATATTTTTAGACGATTCCCGGCCAGGGAGAAAATGTTAGGGAACCAGCCTGATGATCGGAACGAGAAACACGTGCAGTCAATACGTCTCGAAAAATACGGGAATCGAATTTTTGGAACTTGAAAATTAGGACCGCGTGTATTTTATGCTTCCTTTCCTCGAGTTTCCATTCGATAGTTTCTCCCATATCGATAATTAAAATCTTTTCAATTCCGAATAATCATCGTCTTTTGTTTACTC
>NW_006263555.1:128295-130530 GCF_000469605.1 Apis dorsata | reverse complement strand
GCCCAACCCCCCTACGACGCGGCGAGAGACCTGTCCCGCGGGTTTCTCTCTATACGTGCGAGCGGAGGAGATACTCAGGCCACGTTTATGTGGGACGCACACCGCCACGCGGAACGATACAATGCCCACGTTTCGCGCGGCGCTCTCCTTCGCGCCTCCTTCCGTCCAGGGATGCTTTCCAAAGGGAATCCTTGCAGATTCGTTCCAATTTCCAACCGACTTTTCGATATTCTTTCTCCCTGAACGCGACAGAATTGTTATTCCGGATTATTCGCGTTCTATCCCAGCGCGTCTATTAACAATCTTCCCCGTTCGTACGTTTTATGTTTTTTTCTTGTTCTTTTTCTTTTTCTTTCTAGAATTTTCGGGGAAAGAAACAAAGTCGAAGAGATCGACCATGCTCGTAGTTTCCCATGTGACGCGGTTGATGCACTCCGGAAACGTATTTCCCGGGATTCTTAACGGCGAACGTGATACCGAGAATGTTTTTCTACTTCGAGTGTTTCTAACCACATTGACGCGAACCGCGCGATCGTGTCGTTCAGGAGGATAAACTCGAGAAGAGATTCCGTTGTTTTGAAGGGACGAGTGTCGCGTCATTAGGAAAGACTTTTTCCTTCTCTCTCTCTCTCTCTCTCTCTTTCTCTCTAGCGCGATATATTTAACGTTGGAAGTGGATATTTTTGCGAGCGCTTGAATTATTATTACACATCCATTCGAGAAGATACAGGTTAAATTTGCAATTTATCTTAACTATGATTTATATAATTAGAAGACTGTCACGCGATGAGTCGATATCAAATTGAGATTTAATCGCCCGATTAGTTATCTTTAATCAATAAGTAATTCGACGATAATTTTCCCGATCGGATTATTTAATTGGTTAACGGAGATCGCTGACGGCGTTACTTTATGCATCCGAATAAATATCGAAATTCGATCGATCGGGATGGCTACAAATTAAATTCGTCTATTATAAATTTTGGAACGGTGACAAAATAGAACTCGGGAGGAATATTTCTCGATCGAGGCCAGAAATTGGCCGAGAGGGGGGAGTGAAAAATAAATCATTTTTATACGTACTGTCTTTCTCGATCCGCCAACCTCTAAACTCGAAGACATCGATCCCAATAACAGAATCGATCCATCCGTTGCTCGGACACGTAGATATTAACGCGACAACCGGGTAGGAAACACGTAATTTCGCGTTCTTGGAGGCAGGGTTTACGTAACGCCGGGATACTGTCACGGTATCTGTGCTTGCACTGCTACAATAACGCCGTATCGGCGTTCCCTTTTATTGTCTAAACGATAAGAACGGCAGATTTCTCCATTATATATTATATATACACATATATATCGGAATTCTATCTCGTCCGCGAGATAGAATTAATCGATTGTACACGGCATATATTGCAACTTGTGAATCACTTGCTCTCCCCTTGTCACTGCCAATCCCTCATTGTTACATTGTTGCGAACTTTTTGCCCGCGATGACAGCCCTTGTGTCCACGTCCACCAACCAACGAATAATATTCGTTTCAAGGAAAATAGGTTTCCTTTCACCCACTTTTTTTTTTTTTTTTTTTTTTACATTCGTATCGTAAATTTAATTAATGGTACATTATTGCTCGCGTATTTATCGTTTCCTTTCGAAAGGGGATCTGTATCTGTATCTTCCTCTACTAACGCGAAAAAGAGAAAAAAAAAATTGGAAAGATCGGCCCAATTACCGTTAAACTCGTGTCACGAGGGATCAAACGATGAGATTGTAAAATAATATCCTATACCGGGAAACGAACGAGAAGGAAGAAAAATAAGGTAACGAGTATATATGGACACGAAAAACCAAACAGGTGGAATAAGCAGGGAAACAATCAAACGGCCGATTAAAGGGCAGCCAAGTGATGCGGCCAGGTATCGATAAATCGCCAAGCCGAACGCGCGATAATCGCGTTAATCCGGCGCGCATCCGGCTGATGGGATTCCCCCTCCCCCTCCCTCCGGTTTGCCTCGTGCAAACACGCTGCCGCGTGCGAGCGAGCGGACGGTGGAAGGCGGGGGTGGAGCGGCGCGTTCGATTCCCCGTTTTTTCTCTGTTTTTTTTTTTTTTCTTTTTTCAGCCGCGGGGCTGAAACGAAACGCCACGTGGTCTCCACGCGTGACGCGCTCGCACAAACACACGTCACGGAACGAAATTACGCGGTTTCTTCTAAATTTCTAATTATTATTTTA
>NW_006263555.1:124199-128206 GCF_000469605.1 Apis dorsata | reverse complement strand
TTTTTTTTTTTTTTTTTTAATCGTTGCAAAAATTTCGAGGGAATTTTTTTCTTTTACTCGGTGCCGTTGAAATTCAATTGTATCCTATATTTCAAAGATATTCGGTCAATATTGATCGTTTAGAAGATATTAAAGTATCGCGTGGTCTACAAAGTTTCGTTAGACTGCCGTGCATATAGCTAGCCGCATTCTGTTGTATCTGTTTCGTGGTTACCCTGTCTGTTACTCGATCGATCCGTTTCGAACAACTTTTAAACCGAAAAATCGCATCGTGCTGTTCCACCGGCGAGAAAGAAGTCTCTGATCGGTTAATTGAAACGACCATCCGTAACCTCATCAGCGTAGGCATGATACAAAAATTTTTTTATTTCTCACAATAATAATCACGATTTGTAATTTTCTACTCGAACAAGTAAGATAATAATTCTACTTCCAATCTCGGATTATAATTTTTACTATAATTCAAATTATAATTCCTCAACTATTATAGTGTCGATTGCCAATAAAGAACGGTTCTCGCTCGACATTTTTTTCAACATTTTTGCACAACATTTTCAATCAAATCATTAAAAAATAAATCTTTAATTAATCGAAAACATTAATATTTCGTTCGAAACGAGGAAGAATTCTCAATTTGTCGCGACAATCATCACCCGTAAACACCGAAGGTCTTATCGACGAGTTGTTACGTCGAGCTTCCGGCCACCGATTCTTACGCAATGGCGGGAAGGGAAAGGAAAAAAAGAGAGAAAAAAACGGAAAATTCGATTCGAATCGAAGATTTTTGCGTTTACTTCACCGGCTCGAGGGGAGAGGGGAGGAGACGACGCTTCTTCAAGTTCATGGCTGCGTTCAAAACACGATCCGCGAACGGACGTGGCATGGAACCATGGAACGCGGAGGGGATGCATTCTGACGCGTGATTATGCCACGGAGGTCAGAGGAGGATCTATGCCTGACTGCACCTCCGCCATTGCCGGGCCACGTATCTTCCACCATCGTGAAACCGAAAGCGTCTCTATTTTCCTTTTCTCTTCTTCTTCTTCTCTTTTCGTTTCGCCCATATTTTTAAAAATATAAATATATATATATATTTATATTTTAACACTTCTTTTTTTTCTTCTTTATCGTCGTTTATCTCAAGGTTACTCGAAAAAGAAGTAGAAACGTCTTCGAAACGATTTTTCATCGAGTGACGATTTCGATCGAATCTTTGGATGGCTGGAAAATTTGCTCGCGCGTGGCAACCGGATTCCTTGAAAAAGCAGAAGTCTCGCCGCGTATCTCCATTGTTTTCAAACCTGGGAACCTGTTATTCTTTTTTTAATCGTCTCGATTATCGGTTAGTAGCAATTATTAAAAAAAAAAAAAAAAATCCGCGATTCAAGTCGAGAAAATTTCCAACCGATGAGTATCGAGCTACTTGTCTCTGATCTTCTCTGATGAACGAGGAGGATAAAAATTCACATGCAGAATCACGTGTTATTCTATGGATTTATAGAAGATTGCGAATTTCTTCCCTCCCCCCTCCTTCGATTTATGAAATAAATTGTGCGAACACGTTTTACATTGGAATGGAAAGACAGGTGTTTGTAGGTCGGATCCGATCTCTTTTTTCTTAATTCGCGGCACAGGTGCGTATCTCGAGTACTTTCGCTTTTATACACGAGGATTTTGGCACAACTATGCGTATATGTACGTATACATACACGCGCGCGCGCGCGCGCATCGTTTTTCTAAACACGTAGCACGTGGCCGGTAAACCCGCGAAGGAACAAAATGGAAGGGGAGTCTGTGCCCCCTAACCTCGATTCGAGAAAAGTGGCCTATTTTCGAGGGATCTTTTAATCACTCCTCCTCGAACAAGGGCAAAGATTCGGCGAAGGAAGAAGGAGGAGGAAGGCCGCGGCGGACGAGTCGAGGCGAAAGGGAAATTATTCAAAGTGAAGAAAAAAAGAGGAAATACTTTTGCCGAGCCCTTGACACGGAGGAGCTCAAGTGTGGAAAGCCACTTCAAAAGCCACGGCCGCTAATTGGATTTACAACGAGTTAGTCTCTCCGTGGACCAAGTTTCGAGTAGCTGCCGCGGAACACCCGCGCCCCCACGCGTGTCTTTTGCGACCGGATGCGTTAGGAGTTGGCCGGCAGGCAAGTGAGCCGCGATCTTGCGGAAAATTAAAAATATATTACGAATTAAATAAGTACTGTTCATTGGCTGAAAGAAATCTCGCGGTTGAAAAGAATCGCGCCGCTGATTGGTTAATTTCGAAGATTCGAAGCGTAGAGAATTCTAATTACGATTCGTAACGTATAGTTTAATGTAATTTCGCGTTCGAATAGTTAATTACAATAATTGTATGGATATACGAATAAGCATATTATACATATATAATTATATATAAAGAAATTATATATAAGAATATAATATATATATATATGTATATAAGAGTATTATATATAAAGAAATAATTTCGAATATTCGATTTATACCACTGCTTCTACCGTGTATAACACGTAGCGTCAGAATTGTCAACAAAGCGACTGAAGTATAGATAGGCGGTCCTAGCGAAGGACGACCCCTCTTGCCCCTCTCGCCGTCCCGCGAGACTTCGTTCCAGCAGTGAACAGCGGTAAGTAGTCCGTTTCCCGTCGATATCATCAACCGACTAAAACGTGGAAAAATCTTGGGATCGGAGACGAGCTAATTTGAACGACACTCGACACGCAGATCGACAGGATATCTATGCAAATCAAGAAGAAGATATGTGAGAAAGAATTGGCCCGTAAACTGGTTTCTTTGAGCGGTTTTCTTTCTTTCTTTTTCTTTTTTTGCGAAACGCCACGTGACGCGTGCGAAACCGAAACCTAGGAATTCGATTCGAGGACGCCGGTCCTCTCGTCGGTCGGATTCGCAACGGTGAAGGGAACAATGAGGTGATAGGTAATTAGAGCGAGCGTTCGCAACGCATCCAAGGTGAGTCTACTTAATCCTCCCCAGCCGATCGTTTACAAGCGGAAGCAAGCGGTCTGATTCACATTGGCCGAGTAATATCTACCACTCGACAACGTTATATCCGTATTCAAAATATATATGTGTGTGTATATATATATATATATATAAATGTATATATACATATATATTTTTTATATACGTATATACATACGAGCACACGTGTTGTACGTTCCTCGGCCACGCCACGTTATTTCGAGCGACCCGTTTCACTCTGGCCCTTTTTTTCCTCGCGGCACTTGTCTGCCCCTCGGGGAGGGGGGATCCACTTGCTTTCGTTTTATGCGTTTCGGAAACTGAAAAACAAGGAGCCGTCTCCCGGAAGCGAACGCCACCGTTGAAAGTCGTTAGGGACAAAGTCTGTTGCTCGGTATCGATGCTCGGTCTCCCTTTCTCTCCAAATTAAACGCTTTGCGTAAATTGCGATCTTCGTGTATCGGTCCGACTTTTCTTTAAAATATATATATATATATATATATATATATATATATAACGCATCGTCTCGCGATTCCCTTCGCCATTGTTCGACAATTAGAGCGTTATAAGTTGTACGGAGTAGCTCAATTGTGTTCGCCATTGATCCAACGATTAATTAATTTAATAATCAAACAATAGCCAATAAATATCAATAACTGTCGAGCAGTGAATTCGATTTAATATAGCCAACTCGGCCAGATGTAAATCCATTTAATTCGCTCCCATTCGCTTTCGCTGTAATTACCAATTAAATTTACTTGTAAGGATAATTGAATCGTTGGAAACATTCTACGTAAGAATGGGAAAGGTAAATTGTCGCGGATAATTTATATTTCAAATAAAGATATCAAATTTCCAAAAAATTCTTGCTTCTTTTGCGACACGAATATTCCTCCTACCTCTCCGAAAACCACGTGATCCTTGTGTCGAAGACACGTCTCTTGTTGCGGCGAAGGAAAGAGCGAGCAAAAAGCGTGTAAAATCACGTGGTCACGATTCATAATCGATGGAGGGTAGGCGA
>NW_006263555.1:123620-123921 GCF_000469605.1 Apis dorsata | reverse complement strand
GGCTTGTTTTCGCGACGTTTTCGCGGCGCCGCTGGCCGCGCCGAAAGTGCAGAAAACCGTGGCCGCGCGAAAATAGCGGTAACTCCGGTTTATAATGCGATGCAGTAGCGGATACGTTGTTACAGTAATAATGCGTTCGCGTATCGCGCGCAGCTACGCACATGCGTGTCACGCGCGCGCGTCTCTTCTCTCTCGCCAGAGCTCGGAAACAATAGAGGTTTTCTCGCGATCCGCCGCGATGCTTTACTCGATGCCTTTGTGGGTTACAAGTGTAATTAAATTTCAGACGCGTTAGCGGGAT
>NW_006263555.1:117472-123433 GCF_000469605.1 Apis dorsata | reverse complement strand
GAGAGAGAGAGAGAGAGAGAGAGAGAGGTCCGTTTCTCTTACGCGTGTGAAAAAAGCGCAAGAAAAAAAAAAAATCGTCGATTTATCACCGTTTCGAAAATCTTGAATCGAGCAGGGAGCGACAATGTTGGCAACCGGAAGCACGGTTCAAGCGTTACTTATATCCCTTATCGTTGGCGACCCCATGAGACGGTTCGTGGCTCATTGTCCACGTCCGAAACGGACGGCGCAAGGCCGTATAAATATATATCGGGGCGGCATATCGCTTATGCGCGTAGTCGTTTCCCCGCGGCTACTCTTTCTCTCTCTGTTTGTCTCTCTCTTTTTCTCCATCTTCCTCCGTTTTCTTGGAGGTAGATAGGTTAGATAGCTACTACTACTAATACTACGGTAGTTGTAATTGGTACAAGTACCGTGCCAACAACGGATCTAGACACCGTGGACAAAAAGTGGGGAAAAAAAGTACCGCTATCGACGAGAGAAATATACATCGAGCTGTCGATTCGAAACTGTTAACCCAACGTTGATTTCGAGGAAATATATCACAGTTTTACGTTTTCCCCATTTTCTTTCGAATCTTTCGATCCGCAACACCATAGTTCGTTGCACATCTGCTCGACATCTACCGGTCCGTTAAGCCAGGTGAGAGACAAAGATCTATCCAGAGTTATCTCACTGTGTCCATCTGTGTAGGTCTCGCTAATTTCTCCCCACGCCCCCTGCTCCCCCTTCTTTCTTCGCAAACGTTATCATCATCGGTCTTTACGAGCGCATTTGCATCGGGCCGGAACCGCTTCTGAGGCGAGAGCAGCGTGGCTCGTCAAGAAGAACACAGGAAGAAGAAGAAGAAGAAGAAGAAGAAGAGGGAAAGAGGGAGGGGAGAGAAAAGAAACGAAAGAGATAGAGGTGGGGAGACGTGCGAACGGCGTTGCTTAATAACCCGTATACCGATTCGCGTATGCTCGAGATGGAGCGTGTGTTGGTGCGCTCGCGCGCACCTTCACCCACAACGAACGCGAGTAAACGCGGTTATAGGAGCAGCAGGGGGATACGGTTTGGCTCACCAAGACGTCTGGCGTCGGCGCATAATGCGAGCGGTGCAACGCCGCGCGCGTAATTTCGTCGATTCTAATTGCGATGAGTTACAATTAGAAAGCGCGCTAATTGAAAGCGTTTCGCAATAAGCGATGGCGCAAAAGTTCGCGGATCTTCGGGAGCCGTGTGATTTACTCGCTCGACGTGGGATCCGTATTGCCGTTTGCGAGAGACGTAAAATTCTTCGACTTCGAATATCTTTAACGCTCGAACGAAACGACGGATTTCCTACTTTTTTCACGATTATCGATGAAAAGGAAAGGATGAAAATTAAATACTTTTTTAAAATATTTATTAGTTTATCATTTACGGATAGAGTATCGCTTTGAAACTCGATTGGCAAATTAATGAAAATCAATCGAAGTTGAATAAAAGAATCTGAACAAAAATGTCGAATAGATAAAAAAAAAAAAAAATCATTTTTCCTCGGCAGAGTCGTATTAAGCTACTAAGCGGTCGGAAACGCGAGAAACATCGGTGTGCGCGTGTGCGTTCGTTTGTATTAAATTAGTTTCTATTCGATTGGTCTCAATGCAACGCTTCCGCAGAGAGTCTAGCGCAGGCACGCACACACAGAGCGAGAGCCTACTTAAAGGCCTGTACGCAAGTATCCGTTTAATACTCGCCTCTAGTGGCGCACCGTCGAACCATGCTGCCGTTCCACGTGCGTGTATATTTACGTGTGCAACACTGGATATTACCGACGCTGCACGTTGCACGTACTTAGCGTACACTCACGGCCGATGCACAGATAACTTCACCGAGTACACCGTAGAAACGCGAGTTACGTTCGAGGATCGCTTTGCTTTACGACCGTTTACGTGCGCCCGGAGAATTCCGCGTGCTGTTGCACGTGTACCAACTCGAAAACTTCTTTTCTCCCCGATCCTCCTTCCCCCTTCCCTCCTCCCCCTCTCCTACCGGGCTTGAACGTCGGGATAATTTGTGCTCGATCGCGTATCCGTGTATCGATAATAATTCTCGACTCGAGCGCGACCGTAGGCAGCGTGGCTGAAACGTGAACCAGAGTTGCACGTTTCGTTTCGAACGATTTCCAGAAGCAATCTCGCGATCGTTTGAAAACATTTTCTCAGTGGGAGACGTAATGATAGCGTTCGTTGCGAATCTGCAATTTTCTGCGTACTTAAGTTGCAGGCCTTACGCTTGCACTTGGTAATAGAATAGCTAGGTGGTTGAAACAAATGATAAAAATGTTAAAAGTGTTAAATATATATATTCTTTCTCGGATGGATAATACGATACGTTCTTCTCTCCGAGGAGTCGTTTCGAATTGCTGCGACAAAGAATCACTCGGTCCACGAACGAACTCGATATCACGATGAAAAAATAATTTAAGCGATCGCGATTTAATCCTGCGCTGTTACGCTGTTAACAACGTTGTGACTCGTGCGTACGGCTTTCGTACATGATTACGAAGGTTCGATATTCCAGGGACTTTTAGCGCGCCGCTAACTGTTACCGATTGCAGTAAATTGTACGAGCGATGCCCACACGACGCCACGATAAATTTCCGCGAGCGCCGTACGTTCGTGAATCACGTGCCGCAGCTGCTATTGTCTAGAAAGAAGAAACTCGGTCTGGCGTGACGCGATTGCACCGTGTTGCGATAAATTTTCCATCGTATCGCGATGCCCTTCCGAAACGAATCTCTTCGCGCTTTCGACGATATCCATCCATCACCGACACATCCTTCGACGTATCTCTCTCTCTCTCTCGCGTGTGAATTACCGACAAAAATTGTATACGGACGAGAAAAGGAAAAAGTGGCGCGCGACTCTGTTGGTCGACGACGAAGGAGAGATCACGGCTTACGCCCGTAAATCCGGGTAAACTGGCGAGTCAACTTAACCTCAAATCGAATCACGAACGACGCACTTGGCAGCGCCGCCAGTGTCATGGATGCTAATTAACGTTTCGCAAGTTTCCGCGACAACGGGCCGGTGCAGGTGTAATGCGTAAGTGCCTAATGCGAGCAGGAAGTTGGGCGCAGACGGACTCTCAGGTTAGAATTGAAGCAACTTTTCGGCGGAACGATAAACCGATTTGCCTGGGCTGCGTTAGTTAGCCAGACACGGGACAGCCATATTCGCGCTTCGGCCATTATCCTGTTTCGGACGCGACTGTAATTAAGCCTGTTTCCGGGGATTAGGCGCTCGCTCCCTCTCTCTCTCTCTCTCTCTCTCTCTCGTTCTATCTGTCCACACAACTGTTCCCTCGGTCGAATTCTCTTTCTTTTCGGCCCGACTCCATTACCGACCGGAACAGTTACCGGTTGGAATAGTTTCGCGAACAAACGCGCACGAAAACGTGTCTCCTGTTGAGACGACTCAATCCGGTCTTCTTTATTTATTTATTTATTTTTTCCTTTTTTCACCGCTCGGTCCCTCTCGATTCGAATTTTTTTTATTCGACGGTTTAGCAAAATTATTCCCGGGGAATATAAGCGTGGTTAGAAAAAAGGAAGGAAATATATCTCTGAAGCTTGGATTTCCCACGTGTCGCGGGTGTTGCCGTATTTCCTAGCGGCGGGTGGTTAAAGCTGGCATCGCGGCCAGTGGTTTCCAGCGTACGGGCCCCCCCCTCCCCTCTCCCTTTTCCCTCGTCCTTCGAAGCGTTCCGTCACAGTGGCGGCGAGCGATCGATCGACGGGCCGCGTCTTCCTCATTAGGAGGGATCGTGGATCGATTTCGTAGGTGCTCTTTTGACGCGGTCGCGGCCTGCGATCCGGTCCTAAAGTGGTGACGCAACGGTCGAACGAGACCCCAATAGGTCGAGATGAGAGCCATTGTATGGCAATCTTATAATTTAGACAATCACCGATCAATTGAATGGGCCTTTACTACTGCTATACATGCAGCGCCCGTACACCGGCGAGAGTGAATGATGAATGAATGAAGGGACAAGACCGAATGAATGGACAGATAGTTGGCTCCGCTTAAACGTTCGTAAATAACCGGCCGCTTCATTCAATTACTTTCAATCGCTTCGAGCCAATAGATACAATTTAGAAAAAAAAAAAAAAAAAAAAAAAAAAAAAAAGGAGTGGAAAATAAGAAAACTTGCACCCGGATAGACAAGTTTCCTCTCGTCGTCCAACGACGACTCGCTCCGCCGATTCTCTTCTTATACCTGTTTTATAGATCTGTTTAAATCCACATTCCTTTCCGATAATAATATTTATTTAAATATATTCGGCCTCGATCAATAAAATTCGACGTTGCTCCGTGTTTTTCACGCGTTCGAAGGCAAAAAAAAAAAAAAAAAATATCCGCGCGCCGTGGACAACGTCGATAAGATAATTCGATCGAAAGTCTCGGCCGGGAGAAAATTACACCGATCATCCGCGCCATTAACGAGCCATTCGACCTGACACACCGAAACAGAAAAAACACTCTCGAAATCTCTTATTATCCAATCCCTCGATTCGAAAAGGGACTGCGAAAAGCTTGTTTCGAAAATGCAAATTCCCTTTATAATATTCCCCCCTTGCTATAAATCACCTTTTTCAAAAAGATCCTTTAAATATCATTGAATTTTTCACTTATGATTTGTAATGCTGCGTCGCTTGGATGGATCGCTTGACATTTACCCGGTGGAACAGGTCTGCTCGATCGAAAAAAATCATTGCCATTTTTTTCCTCGGGAAAACGAAAAGAGAGAGAGAGAGAGAGAGAGGGAGTAAAACCAATAACGACGATTAAAAAACGAATAACGGGAAGGTGCGGTCGTGATTACGCGTTCGAAAGAAATCTGGAAACGCGGAAAGGCAAACGGGTCGTGGTGGCGACTTAATGGACACCGATTGCCACGGATGGCCTTAGACGGCTTTCATAGTCGAGACTTTGCGCCACGTCACGTCCGGATGAATTTACATGCGTTAAACGAGAGACGGCCGCCGATACAACGAGTTTCCTTTCCTCGAATATTCCTCCCAATATCTTTCATCCGATACGAGTCGTAAATCGGAATTATTATTCGAGGATGGACGGAGTAAAAACGTTCGAGAGGGCACGTACATTCGATTTCAACGATAGAAAAGTGGTAAAAAAAAAAAAAAAAAAAAAAGAAATTGGAGGATTGCGAAGAAACCCGCCTTCGGATTCGTGGAGAGAATTATCGTATCGTATAAAACCGATCCTCTCTACCCCATACTACCCCATGTATAAAGGTAACGAAATCACTCGAGCAAATATCGCAGAGACTACTCGAGGCTGCTCGGGGCCGAAATACATATGCATAACGGTGGGGGGAAGCATATCGTATGCGCATCGATAAGATTGCTTTCGTAGATCAAAGCACGACGTTACGCGTATGTACGTACTTCCCTCCCTCCCTCTCTCGAGATTGATAGATCGAAACCGAATCTGCCGCGAAACGAAGCGATGCTCGGTCGTCGGTGACTGTTATCGGTGGCCAACAGCAATGGAGGAAAGCTGGGCCGCGACCAACTTCCGCCCCCTTATCAAAACGCTCTTCCGTCCGAACAATCGTTTCGGGCCAATTCGATTGCGCCCAATAATAATATCTGTTGTTACAGATATACTTGAAAATTCCTTTAACGATATTCCTTTAACTCCTTTCGAAACGGGTCGAAGATTATCAATATCACAAATATCATTTCTTTCCCAAAAAGATCGTCGAGATCGATTCTATATTTATATAGCGTGTAAACACAACTCGTCGAATATATACGTACTGTACGTACGTATATACGTAGTATACGAACAAAGCGACATCTATCACCGTTCGTTAAGTAAGTAATTTCATCGTGAGTGAATTTGGCCAGGTTTTCGGTGGGAGGGGGGAGAGAGAAGAGAAGAGCCATTAGCGGCGATTATTCGGAGA
>NW_006263555.1:114653-117358 GCF_000469605.1 Apis dorsata | reverse complement strand
CCCGCCATGCCCGGCGACGAGTAGCAGCGTTATCGCGTGACAAAGCGCGTATAGGTGAACGATAGACGGTCGGTCGCACCCGTGAATATTCATCCGACCCGCTAATTGGCGATACGATGACTATTCATGAATCAACGATTTTCAATAGCTGTTATTCGACGTACGAACGAAAGGCGGAGCAACAATGAGCGAAACGGGGCGAGAGTAGAGGGGGGGAAGGGGAGATGGTCCGTGTATATACGCGGGCAAGAGAGAGAGAGAGAAAGGGATTGAAAAGGAGATCCGAGAAATGGAGATTCGAAAGATAGGAATCGGGGATCGGAATAGGGCCACGCTCGAAATAAAGAAATTCCGAGAAAGGGATGGAGTTGCGGAGATAAATCGGTCTAGGAGAGACGTGTGTATATAAAGGAAGAACGGTTCTACTCGGCCCTTCTCGAGCCGAGACAATGAGAGTCGAGTCGATAAGAAACGATAAATTTCACTTCTCTCTCTCTCTCTCTTTCTTATATATATATATATATATTTCAATCTTAAAACGCATTTCGAAAATAATACAACAATAAAGACACGATGGATGGAAAGTAATTTTTCTCTCCTGTTTGACAAATTCGTGTGAAAGAGTGAGAGATATCGGGGGATATATTGAAGAAAGAAGATTCGAAAAGTTGGATTCGATCGGTGGTAATAATCCCCCCCCTCCCTCGTGCGATAATCGCACATGTCGAAGGTAAATTCGTGCGTGGACCGGGCGCGCTTGCGTCGGGGAGCAAGAACGCAGACGTGGTGCCTCCCCCGCGGCTCTCTGCGACGCCCGGCGCCCGATACCCCGTCATCGGTATTGGTCATCCTCGATGACGAGAAGGAATCGACGCGTGTGCTGTTGACAGATCGTTTAAATTTCGGGACGTGTCGCCACCAATTTGGCGCGCACGGTGTCGCGTATCTCTGAACCCAGCCGGCCAGGTTTCGCCCAAATAATTTTCCGCGAGTTCGATCAACGAGGTGTCGCTCGCGTCGCGATACCGATTTCCCGTTTCTCATCGATCGTAAAAATTAGTAAAGGTAGAAATTTTTAATTTGAATTCGATCCTCTTGGATCGAATCTTCAATTTTCGATTAATAATAATGATTAATTGGAGATTTAAAACGGTTTTATTCTTATCCTTTTCTAAAATTTTTAAATTAATTTCAATTTTAATCTTCGATCAATAATAATTTGGAGATTTAAGACGCTCTTATTCTTTTTTAAATTTTTAATTTTCGACGAAATGTGATCGATCAATAATAATTTGGAGATTTAAGACGCTCTTGTCCTATCCTTTTTTAAATTTTTAATTTTCGACGAAATGTAAACCAATAATAATTTGGTGATTTAACAAGATCCTTTTCCAAATTTTTAAACTAATTTTAATTTTAATCTCCGACGAAACGTAACGTATTATGACCGACCAATAACAATTCGAAGATATAAAATTCTCTTCTCCCATCCTTTTCCAAATTTTTAAATTAACTTTAATTTTAATTCTTCCAAATGTAACGAATAATAATGATAAAATCACGTGACGATGGACCAATAATAATTCAAAAACTCTCCCTTTTCCAAATTTTCTGAATCAATTCTAATTTTGATCCTCGATCGAGCAACTCGAAGATTTCAAGACGCCCAAATTTTCCAAATTGAAATTGAGATCGTCGACGACTATAATTTATATTATAATCTAATCATCTCTAATCATCGACGACGGCAATAATAATATAATCATCGCGAGCGAGAGAGAGAGAGAGAAAAGCGGGAGAAGAGAGAAAATTGGCGAGATAAAGAAGAGAATGGCGCGGCCGGCCGATGGAAACGGGGCGTCATTCCCTCAAATCGAAGTTTATTTAGCCTCGGTTTACGGCTCACTCCGGATTCACTTAAGCTCGAATCGCCGCAGGAATCGCAGCGATGTCGTCCCATGCGATTCGGAATTTTGGAACCGTTCCAAGCGACCTTTGAATAGTCACCGAACGCGCGCCACGGGGAAGGGAGGGGAGAGGAGAAGGAGGAGGAGGAGGAGGGGAGAGGAGGGCGAACGTTAGCGATCGAGGAGAGGAGCGGCTCGCGGAAAAATTTACGACGACAATAAACTTCGTCCACTGTGTGCGGGGAACAGGATTATATATATATATATATATATAAAAAAGTAAAAGAAAAAGAAGTGGAAGAAAGAAGGGGAAGGAATCGAAGAAGACGAAAGATGAAATTATCGTAACACGATTCCCTCTCTCCCTCCCCCTCCCCCGATTAAATTCGACTGTTGCTTATCTCCCCGTTGCGAATCGAGCTCGGTTTGCTACAATTACAATTTGTCGAAAAACAGTGACGACGGTCGAGGAACAGAACAGTTGTTGGAGGACGGTTATTTAATCCCACAAGTTTTTTTATCGCTCGGATATACCGCCTAACCTATAATATTAGTAATCGCTAGTGAAATCGTAGAAACGCGAATAAATTACGCGATGTTTCGACAACTCGCGCAGACGAGTTTTTCTCTTTTTTTCTTTCTTTTTTTTTTTTTTTTTTATTCGTTACTCGCCACGGCTTCGACTTCCGGATCAGCGATTTCGAACAAAACTATGGCGAATATAACAAGACATGTTATATTCGTATCCGATGGAGAAATCCTCTCGGACCAAAACCATGAAAAAAAATGTCAATTTTT
>NW_006263555.1:108128-114248 GCF_000469605.1 Apis dorsata | reverse complement strand
GAGAGAGCGACAGACAGAGAGAGAGAGAGAGAGAGAGACAGAGAGCTCTAAATATTTCCGAACGTGGCGGGGTTTGCGTTGCACGCGTGGCCGGCGCATCTGTTGCACGCACACGCGTGCCAATTTGCGATTCCTGGCGTAGGAATTAGCGACACGTAGCTGAGTGACCCTCGAGCCTTCCACCCTTATCCATGGGGTGTTCAAGGGGTCGGGCGCGGGATAATTAACTCGCTCGGCGCGACGCGAAATTCGAAACTTCCGCCGGATTCTTGAAAAAGAAAGAAAGAAAGAAAGAGAAAAAATAAACGGGTGAAAAGCTGTGTACAATCGATGAACGTGAATAGTGTTCACCCTCGCGGATTTTTAAAGACTTGGTTTCGTGGAATTTTTTTTTTTTTTTTTTTGGTTGGAGAAAAAAGCAATAATAAACAATACTTGATATCTTTTTTTTTTTCTCATTGAATCTGTGTATATATATATATATTTTAAATTTTAAATGTATACGATGATGGTTAAATACGAATAGAATTTTGAAAAGATGTTTATTATGACTGATAAACCGGCCAATTTGAATATATATTTGCAATGATAAATTTATTCGTACGAGAAAAAAATTTGGTACGGAAGGAGTGCTCTGACCCCGAAAAATTTTCGAAGAATTTGGAAATTTAAATATGTAAAATTTTTCGTGGAAAGAAAGTTGAAAAAAAAAGGAGGAGAAAAAAAGCGACTCGGCAACCTGGAAAACGTAACCGGATCCATAATAAGCAATCTGAACAAGAGATCTCGTCGAGGGGAGTGCATTAATCGGGAAATAAAAATATATATCTGGATGCTCGCTCTCTGAAATTGGTCGGAGGCGATCGTTAACCGCTTTTGAAAGGCGTCGCATTCTACCGAGAAGAAGAGATACGTGGAATTTCCCCGCGTGAAATTTTCGAAAAATAACTGTAAATATCGATGGAACGGGTATATAAACGAGCGAGAATAAATTAACGGGCATCGTATCCCCCGTTTCAACGCGTGCGCTTTTTCCGAAATTTCGATCCCGCATTTCGATATTTCGACAAAAGATATTCCGCTTCACGGAAACGTGTCCAAGGTTTCCGCGGAGAATCTTCTCGTTTTCCCATCGAGTGCACAATTTCCGAGAAACGCTCATTAAGGCTCGCACGAGACTCGCATTTCGCGATGCGTGTATCCCGATATTTTTAGAGTGTGGGTGAATCACTGTTTGGCGGGAGAGTTGTACTGCTCCGGCAGTTAAACCGCCGATTTCAGAAATAACGGCCACGAAAATTAATAACCCGCCTCGTTGTCCGTCGACTTTTCGTCGTCCCGTTTCAATTCGAAACGGATCGTCAGTACCGAATAATTTTCAATACCGAGAAATCATTGTAAAAGATAAACAGTTCGATTTGCAAATAGATATTCTTATACAAAACAACGTGCTACGTATATATAACGTATATATTTGTTACTTTCGTATTTATCAAAGTTATCCGCCAAAAGTCAGAATCTTTTATATCACGATCTCCACAATTACCATAATCGCTATAATAGACTCTCTCGTAACCCCGCTTAAGCCGTAGAAAAATACCGGCACTCAACAACGCTTTGCCGAGCGTATATAGCATTCAAAGCGCATTAGCGTGAATCATGACAATAATTTGTACGAATGACACGATAAGTAAAAGGTAAGGAGAAAGAGAGAGAGAGAGAGAGAGAAAGAAGACATGGTATAAATTACAAAAAACACCTGTCACATAACCCCTAACGCACGATCAGCCCCTGCGAAACCACCCCCGTTGTTCTTCCCCCTCGTGTAGTGTGTACACTACAGTCGACACGGTCGTAGTGGCGGCATAGTGGTGATGGTGTTGGACAGTCGTTGCGCCGTTCGGTAACGCCGTCGTTTTAATAAGGCGACGGGTACGAATGGCAAATATACACGCGGCACGGTGTGCACCTGCGCTCGATTCTAGTCACCACCTATGCGCTCGTGTCGCCTGCCGCCAGCTCGTAAAACCCCGGAGGTCTAGACCAGCCCTGGACTAGACCAACGAGACGACGCATCCGAAATAACCCTCTATATTCTATTTCGAGGCCGACACGCCGCCCGATACAGTTCCTCGTGTCAGTGGGATACGGCCCGTTTTCACGCCTCGCCACCCAATTGCCCTTTCGAGAAACCTACTTTCTTTCTTCCGCATCATCGAAATTTTCCAATCCAATCCACTCCGATCCTATCCTAAATACGATGGATACAGTAAGTAAAGTAAATAGTAAGTTTACGAGATCGTCGATCTCGAGAGAAAGGGACGATCTTTGAGAAAAAGAATAAAGGAGAAGGAAAAAGAGAGGGGGAAAAACGGGGGGAAGGCGCGTTGGCATCGGTCGTTGCGTTTGGCATCCGGCGTACGAGTTGTCCGCGCTTCGGGTTGCTCTTCTCACCGGCATCGGAGAGCACGCGTGACTCACGTCTCCGCGTGCGTCGCGTCGTCTCCGCGTCTCGGCAAGTGTCGCCGCCACACGGGGATCTCGGGAACCGCGTCAAGGATCCCCCCACCACCGGGTCGGTATCGGGCCGGTCGGGTGGGGGCGGGCGGCCGCGCGGCGGGGGGGGGGGCGCGGGAGGGGGGAAAACGGAGCGCTGGCAAAACTTTTGTCCATTCACGGTCGACACGCTCCTAATTGGGAGTACGCTTCGTGGTCTCGTTCCACGCGCACGGCCGCTCCGTGGAAACACTCCTCGCCACCGACGCCAGAAATTTTCTGCCGTTCGTCAACCGGCTATAACCCTACGTCCCTTTCGCGCGCGGACAACTAAATAATTGGCGGCGACCGATTTTTCCAACGCCCCCCTCCCTCCCGAGCCTGAATCACCGGCTCGACTTCGGCGTAAAGTCGACGGGGAACCTGGGGAAGGGGAGAGAGGGAGGAGAGGAGGAGGAGGAGAAGGAGGGAAAGGATCGTTGGTTAAAAATCGGGAAACGTCGTCCGGCGTGACCTCGCTTTTGGCTGCCCGCGTAAATCAATCCTCGCGAGACGGAGACATTATTTTTGCCTGACTGACGGACGACCGACGACGTGGAATTTCTTAACGAGAACGCTCAACGTCGATTCCGGGATCGGCCGTCGATAAAGTAATCCGTGTGTTCCGTACGCATTTCGATTCCTCAGACGAGTTTTTGGAAAATTTCTTTTCGAGGTCAATCGATCAATTGACCAATTATGCGCTTGTTGTAGCGAATTTTTCTATACTCTTGGTCCTTGTTACTTCGATTTTGCTCGAGCGATTCGACCCTACTTTTTTCTCCTTGTTATGTCGTATCTCTGATTATTACGAAAAAAATAAGAGAGAAAAATTTTCGCGATATGTCTATATATATATACATATATACGATACAGTAAAAAGACCACACATTTCCCCTCACCGCTCGCCCCCGCATCATAAAACCATGTATCTGTCATCGGAGCGGACCTGTCAGCGTTCCAAGAAACCGAAACCGTTGCCTGACTCATTCGTCGACTCGATTCGACAAAAGAATCGGTCTCCGTCTCGCGGGCCTAAAGAGAGCTCCCCGAATCCGATCCCTCGACGAATAAGATCGAACTTGAATTATATCGCATTGTACACACGGAAAAATTCGTGTTCGAAACGGTTGGCCGTTTTCACTTTCCTCCGAAACGTGTCAGCGGGTTATACAGCGCTTCATCGATCCTCCTCCTCCTCCTCCACCTCCTCCTCCTCCGCCACCGATCTTTTCTGCAATTCCATTTGCGATTACGTCCGAGCGAATTAAGTCGGGAAAGGGGACGTGACGACAAGCTTTGCCAATATAATTGTCCCCGCGTTTCACAAATTCGCGGATAAACGGGCTTTCTCCGCCGCCGAAGGATTCGACGAGCGGAGGACCAACCACCTCTCCACGCGGCCTAATCAATACGCATAATTATGGAACTATGCGGCATTGATAGCCCCGACCCGGTTACCTCGTGATCCTGTGCCCGCCACGAATTCTAGAGTATTTTATCGAGTATTTATATTCGAGGATGGAAGAGGGAAGAGAGCTTTAATAAGGGAGGAGTATTAAGTCCTTAATCTTGATCTTAATCCCTTTTTTTTTGTTTCTCGGGAATTTTTCCTTTTTTTCTTTTTTTTTTTTCGTTCGACGAGGATCATTTCGTTTCACGCGTAGAGTAATCCGGATTGTTGTCTCAATGAGAGATGCGGTTTGTCGATTCGAGGGATTATTAAAGTAGCGAAATTGCGTAATTGTTGTTCACTTTGTTATTAATCGTACACTATGTGTGTATACACTGGCGTAATGTTTTGTTGGAAATATTAATCGTTATTGCACAGGATTGTGCCGACCGATGTTTGATAAATGTTTGTTATCAAAATTTACTCAACTCTGTAATTTAATTATAGAGGCAAGTTGTATACGGGTTATTGTGTATAACAATTGTAAAAGTTGAAAAAAAATATATATAATTGAACGTACGCGTGAATTTTTATTAATTACGTTGAGTTCGATAAGATGTTAGAGTCGAAAATTTCAACAGTGTGGAAAAAAAAACGAGTTTATTAATCGTAAAGAAGAAGAAGAAGAAGAAGAAGAAGAAGGAGAAGAAAAAAAATCAAGCGTCAGGAAATATCGCAAGAGATATGCAGAGCTGTCAATTTTCGATCACGTCTCTCCTCGCTGACTCGAGGCGCGAGCAAGATAAATAAATAATAACCGCATTTCTGCCCAGTCCACGGGAAACAAAGAAATTAATCGCGAGACAAGTTTTGCGTAGCGAAAGAAGTTGACCGATAAAAAAAAAACGTACGCGTTTAACACACCAACGTCCAAGACCACCGTGTCAGAAAATTTGTTGCAATTATGCTTCCGTTCCGTTTCCGTAGATAACGTTCAGAAAATACCTGTCAAAGATATGCGAAATTGGAAACGACTTGTAAAAAGTTCTCCTTCTTATTTACGATATACTTTGTTTACAGATTCATGTTACCGGCTCTTTTTCGAGCTCACGCACATTCACTCCTGTCACATCTTTTTCTCGCAAAATTTGTAAACCAATAATCATCGATAATCCTAATTTTTCGAGATCGATCTCCGTTTTTTAAAGTTCGACAGGAATGCGAGAAAAAAAAAGATTATTTGAACGTTCTTAACATCTCATTTTAGAGATGATAATTTAACGTGCCCGGCACAACGTGTTTTCTCGAAAAGAAACAAATTGGAAATTTCGGGCGAGAGAGAAAAAAAAAAAAGACACTTTTCGACTCGATTGCACACGTGGATTCGAGGAGAATCCTGCACAAAGAAAATCAGGTTGTCAACCACTGTATGTGGGCCACTTTGCCGCAAGTCGGTCAAGCCATCCCCTAAATCGCCCAACTATCCTCCGAACAGCAAGTGTCGGGGAAACTTCGCCACCCTCGCACCCTCGTTGAAACTCGGGCTCGGCCAAGTGGCCTCGGCAACCTGACCAGCAATTACCGGTCGAAAGACTCGCGAGACGTGATTCGATTGGCTGAGGGGAGAGAAGGAATGGTGACAAATCGTCACCAAATTTCCGCGACACGATCTCTCTCCCTCCCTCTCCCCCCTCCCTCTCTCTCTCTCTCTCTCTTCTCTCTCTCTAAGAGCACAGCGTTTCGAGAATTCGCGCGTCGGAAGAGAAAATTTGGCCAACAATTCAGTCAGAAACCGTAAGAAATAAGTCGTACGCACGTACGTAAACTTCACCTTTCGCGTCTACGGAATACGGAAAATCGAATGAGATCGGAAAAAGATCGTACACTTGGGTCCCGAGTCACTTGGTCACACGGGAGGAAGGGTTGTACGCGCTCCACCGGGCCCGGAAGCTACAAGTGTCCGCGGGGTGTAGCCGCGGGGACTGTGTCGTTTTCCCTCGGGTGAGCGAGAATCGGGCCGAGGGTGCAGAGGGTCGCGATTATCCGTTTCCCGACACTGGGAAGGGTGCACACGCGGGTAAAGAGAGAGAGAGAGAGAGAGAGAAAGAAGAGAGAAAGAGAGAGAAAGAGAGGACACACACGCGATGATACAACGCACATCGTTATCCGGCACTTATTACTTACCTGTTGCC
>NW_006263555.1:106615-107065 GCF_000469605.1 Apis dorsata | reverse complement strand
ATTTTCAGCTCCCCGACCGCCCTTTTCTCCAACCCCTGCCGATCCTCGCTTCCCTTCTTTTTCTTCCTTCCTCTTTTTCTCCCGGCGTCTCTCTCTCCCTCTCTCCCTCTTCTCTCCTCTTTGTATCTGTGTTTCTTATTTTCCAGCCACCCTCCACCTTCCAAACCCCCCTCGTCACCGTCCTCCCGCCCCTTCTCCTCTCTCTCTCTCTCTCTCTCTCTTTCTCTCTCGTCCCGCAGACAGTAACCCTTCGATTGCTCGTTGGTGACCGAGCGTTACCTTTGTCGCGAGCGCCGTTACGATTTTCGTACGACGTTCTCGAACGTGGAGAAAGGTGGAGGGAGGTACGGAAGGAGGGTGGAAGGGAGGGAGGGAGGAAGCGTGTGTGGATCGAGTTTCCACAAGGGGGGGTTCCACAAGGGGCGTCCAGCTTGACCCCTCTCGCCACCG
>NW_006263555.1:104500-106585 GCF_000469605.1 Apis dorsata | reverse complement strand
GCGCTCTCCTTTTCTCTCTCTCTCTCTCTCTCTCTCTTTCTCTCTCCTCGATCCTCTTCGCCGCCAAATCGACGAAAATGTCGCTTTTTTCGTTCTCTTCGCCTTCGAGCCATTTATTTATCATCGTATTTTCCTTCGAACGATACCCCTCCTTGTTACGAAGAAGAATACGAACTTTCTTCTCACGACATCGTCATCCAACTATTTAACGGCGAAAGGAATCGAAACGAATTCGAGCTCGCGTTCCCCCTCGCGTTTCTTCTTCGGAATCGACGGCAATTTCGTACGGCACGAACGCGTCAGCCCAGCCTCTCAATCGGAGATTTTTCAAAAAAAAAAAAAAAAAGAGAAAGAAGCGTTTCAGAAGCGATTATTCCCTCTCCAAGTTTCGGTAGAACAGTAGAATTTATTCCAACTTCTTACGTGCGGTTTATACGAAGTTTCCCAACCTAATAGTTTCTCGGCGACTTTTGCTTACTACGACGGAATTCGTGGTTTTCGGGAATCTCGACGACGCGCGAGCAATTTTGATTACACGGTGTCCTCTCCTTTCATCATTCCAATTCGATCATTCCCTTTTCGTTTATGGGATTAAAACGATCGAAAGGATAATTCTCTCCCGAACGAATGAAAGAAACTTATGCTTATATAAATATCCTCGAATCTATCCACTCGCGTGTTCACGAAAATTCACGTAATCTTTCAACTCGATTGAATTATTAGCGCATCAGAGGTCGTTAGAGGCCGGATGGAAGGAAAAATCGAAGGAGATGTTGTCGAAGCGGAAGACGCATAGCTTCGGGCGAACGCGTTAATCCGCGTTTACCGTGTTAAGCACACTTCGTGACAGTCGAGTTAACCGGCGCCGGTTTCCTCGGATAATGCAACTTTAATTTTGCGCGGCGTTCGCTCGCCGGTTACACGAGTTAATCATCGTTGGTGGATGATAGTCGCTGTTGACGCGGAAACGAAAACAACTGGTAACTCGATTCGTGCCACCAACGCCTCGTACTTGTTGCTGTTGCCTTCTCTATCGATTCCCCTTGACGCGTGATCATTGATCTCTCTCCTCGACTCCTCGTGCTTTTTTTCCCCCTTTTTTCTCTTCGGTCAGCAAGCGAGCGAGAAACGCGATCGAGTTTCGTTCGAAATCAACGAAAACTCGTACGAAGCGCGATAGTTGTACCGGAGATCGATTCGTTCGTTCCTCGAATATTTTTCTACCCATTCGAAATTGAACGGCGCGAAGATTATAGACTCGAAACTTCTCGAAATTTGCTCACATTTTCCTCGAGCTCGGCTCTCGAGTCGGAAAAGAATTGGCGCGTCCCGAAAATTCGTCCACGAAAATACCGCCGGCTTGTCACCGCGTGCTTCACGATCACCCGATATAACGCGGGGATTAGTTTGTCAACGCGCGGGCCGGCGCGCGCGTACACGCGAGCCGCGGCGTGCATCGCCATCGCGCTTCCTCCTCCTCCTCCTCCTCCTCCTCCTTCTCCTCCTCTTCTCAGTCCACCTCTTAGTCTTCGTTCCAATGGAAATCGAACGGATAAAGAGATTCTTGAAACCTTACGAATAACCTTCTTCCTCTTCCTCCTCCTTCCTCGATAAAATTAAACTCACTGCCATTCGATTATATTACATATTCTTTCCCACAAACGAAACTCTTCCATAGAATTGTCCAAATGTTACTAGTCCACGTCACACTGCGCGGGAACAATACGCGCGCTCGGTCTCAGCCACCGATCTCGGGAGGAAAAATTTCGAGAGAGCGAGGAGGATGGAGGAGGACGGTGCGTTGTACCCCGTGTTGTCACTCCGTGTTCGATGAGGGGCCTCGATGAGCGGCGTGGAATTTCGCTGGTCGCAGCAACGGGACTCACTTTCTTCGCGCGGTCGCACGCTACTCAATATACTCTGGTCGACGATAAACGGCAGCCCCCGCGGCCCCCTCGCGTCGCGACCCCCGTTCGGCAAGCAACGCGACGCTGTTCGAGGGCGATTGTAACAATATCTTCCGGCGAGCGAAGGATGCGCTCCTCTAAGTTCAAGAGCCGCGCTCAGGGACATCGCGGATATTCT